>NW_009930690.1:0-9188 GCF_000696875.1 Nestor notabilis
TTTCTCCAAAATACCCATGTGCTGTTAGCAGAACCACTGCCCAGCTTGTAGAACAAAATATTTACTAAATGTTTAATAATAACAAAGAAATATAAAATTGCAATTAATATAATGTAGAATAAGACTAATATAAACATAAATAATAATAAATGAAATAAATAGTAATCACTAAATATTTAGTCATTAAGGCGGTTACGCTGTATTTGCTAAGGAATTTAGATTAGAATCCAGCTTTAAAAGAGGAACTGCAGATTTGTAAGAAGTCTGGCAACTGCAATAATTAAAATAATTAAAACCCAGAGAAAGTAAGTACCGTAATATTTTTTTATATGTGCATATGTATGTTACAATATATTCATGTGTGTGTGTGTGTGTGTGTATGTGCGATGGGGCAGCCACAGCTGCTTCAGGCAACACGTGCCTGTGCCTCAGCATCCTCACAGTGAAAAATCTTTTCCTAATGTCTCATCTAAATCTACCCTTTTCCAGTTTAAAGCCATTCCCCCTCGTCCTGTCACTACACGCCCTTGTAAAAAGTCTCTTTCCAGCTTTCTTTAGGTACTGGAAGGCTGCTCTAAGGTCCGAGGCTTCATTCTGCTGTCTGGCTGTGCTGAGCCCTGCAGAACAGGGAGCTGGGTTTGGAAAAGGGCTCTGCTGTGTCTCTTCCCCTTTGTGTATAATAATCCAGACTTTACTGGGCTGAAAGGAAAAAAGGTGTCTGTGACTGCTGCGGTCAGGGCAGGCCTGACCCCCGCTGGGGGTGAGCTGGCTTTGGGTATTCCAGTGACTACCTAACATGGAAAAATAGCACATTCACCCTCGGACTTGTATTTGTGGTGGGCCTGAGCCAGCAGGCGCTCCTGCAGGATGACCAGGTGACTGGACTGCTTTGCTCAGAAGAGCCAGGAGCAAGCTGTAGCAAGGTACATCAGCACACCTAGGGCAAGCTGTTGGGTCAGCACCCCCATTTACCTCCACATTTCCTCAGTGCTTTACACCCAGCAGCTTTCGAGGAAAACACATTTAACTGTCACCTTATCAGTGCTGAGAAGCCAGCAGGTTTGAATCACGTTGTGTAAATATTTGAAACATAAAGGATTGAAGAATTAGTGGCAGGCAGCCAGAAAAGTAACTTCATTTTTAAACAAAAAAGCAGCAATAATATAATCGAATTGATCTAGCCAGGCTGGATGGGGCTTGGAGCAACCTGGTCTAGTGGAAGGGGTTGTAACTAGATGATCTTTAAGGTCCCTCTCAACCCAAACCATGCTATGACTCTATGATTTTAAAATGGAGAAATAATCTGAAGGGAATAAAGAGGAGTCAGAAAAGGCTAAAACCCCACAGCTTTTGCTTTTTGGGAACTAATACAGGTTTGCTATGTACCAGGTTTTTTTTCAGCTCCTTTGCACCCCAGATGTTCTCATCTTCCTCCTGAAGTGAAGCAGTTTCAGTCCTCCCCTTGCTAAGCAGTAGGAGCATTGCAGTTGATCATTTGGCCCAATGTTATTTTCAACGGTCACAGTTTATTCCTCTGTTTAGCTTATGGCTTGGCTGTTGCTTTAAGATTTGCAATTTCAAAAGGCTAAATGCCTAGACAGAAAGTACTCTTTGCTGCAGTCAAACAACATGAAGAATGTGAGGACTTGAAAATAATCGTCATAAACTCACAAGGTGTTAATGCTGTCAGGAACTAGCCATTTTCACTGAAAAGCGAGAGAGAAAAAGATTCTTGTAGGAACAGGCTTCAGATGGAGCAGCCACTTTGAGCAGGACCTCAGAGGAGCACAAACCATAGAGGGACTGAGAAAAAAGATGACTCGCTGATCAGCAAAGGTGGATCCATTGTAGACCCAGGAAGAAACAGATAAGCTTATGAGAAGTCAAGCTGGGTTAAACCTCGCAAAGGATATTAGTATGAAGTTCTGCAGCCACCCACATCAAGATAGGCAAGGGAAAGGAACTATGTTGTTTGGGAGGAAGCACAGAACAAAACTCATCCTGGGTCACCCAGAACCTGGGCAAAATTAGTTACCTCCAGCTGAGCACACCGCTGGCCGGCCACTGCTCCTTAGGGCACGTGTCTGTAACAAAGCCCCTGGCTCCCTCCAGCAGAGTCCTTTTCCTGTGGCCTCCCTTGCATCCATCCAGGGCTGGCCTCCTGGGCCAGCCACAGCACAGATTGGGAAAAACAAACCCAGCGTAGCCAACACTGAAGTGAACAGGCTTCAGAAATAAATACAGAAGGCTCAGCCACTATCCATCACAGCAAGGAGGACTCCTATGCCCAAACACTTCAGGTACCAGCAGAAATGAACAGTGCGTGTCTGGAGCCGTCCTTTGCCGAACAGGGCAGCAGGGTGCTGCTCCGGAGGCAGGGAGCTCATCTGCCCCCCAGGACACCCGGGCACTACACAAACATTTAACTAATATAACTTAAACCCAGGTGAGTTATATTTGTGATCCAAACTGACTTTGTGCTGTTCTTAAACAAACAATGAACCATTTAGCACCAAGGAGGAAAAGGATATCCCTATACAGTACAAAGTTTAATTTGTTTCTATACGGTTTTATCCAAAATTTGAAGTATTTATTAGAGAAGTAATCAGTATTTTGTCGAAGTTTCTCAATACCTTTCAAAACTATATTGAACCAGCCACAATCAGAATGTGAATTAGCCTTTCATCTGCATTTCAGTAAAATTAACTATTTCAGTTACTAGCCTTGCACAAGCTGGTCTGAGCTATAATTAAAGTACCTTGTGGCAGTCCCCTAGGCAAAGCCCGTTCCCCTGCGCAGACCAGGACCTGCTGTATCCCAGTCCCCAAACACCTCACCACATACATTTTTGGAATATTTCTTCATACTAAAATCCCCCCAGCCTCCCAAAGCATGCATCACCACCTAGAAAGGAAATTGCACTTCAATCTCCCAGCTCCCCACTGCCACCTTCAGAAAACTCAGAACAGATTAAGTACATTTAATATTCCAGCCCATTTTCTGCCTTCATAGCTATGAAGCTACATAACCGCCAATTCCATATAAAGATCAGTAGGATTGCAGGATAGTATGGAAAGAGTTAAGGACAGCTGTAGAAGTGCTTAAAGAAATAAGCAGAAGACAAATAGAGTTCTCAACTATTAATATTTATTAGAAGTTCGACCAAAGTAGTTTTATTTGCAAGTTTTGTTTACAAAAGTCTAACAAATTTCCCCAGGTAGCCAAAGCTTAATGAAAGAATGAACTGGTGTTCCATTAGTGCCTAGAAAGCAAAACCAGTCTACAACAGTAAAGGAAAAAAAAATAAAATCAGAGTACGTGAAACTGAGGTTTTAATACTTGAAAGCCATCGCTAGTATCACAGGCAGAGCATTCCCAAGTGCCTTTTTGTTCTTACTGTGAACGAGGTACAGTTGTTACCTGCAATACTGTTCTCTAGGCTTTGGTTCTTTTTCTCTTCTATAGCCAGAACCACCTTTCTGCCCTGAACTGTGAACCTGAACCTCCCACCTGCTCAGCTGGGCCATTTTAACATAAGTTACAGCTTTTGGAGTTACAACTATGCGGCTTTTCTGATCCACACGCAGCTGATGAGAGGAAAACAGCCTCGAGGTGGCCACGCTGCCTGCCTTCAGGTGCTGCCCTCCCTTCTGCTAGCTACAGTCAGACACTTCAACCAACCAACGCTATTTCAAACCTTATTTTGCCTGAAGGCTTCAAGTTTGAATCAGTTCCTTATTAGAAGCTGATTTCCAAACTGCAGCAGAGCAAGCACACCCAGCTGAAGACACCACTGCACAAAGAGCACAGAGGAACTGCAAAGAGGCAGGATATTACATACCCAGGCCATGGCCAGCCAAACCAAACATCCCGCACCTACCGGGCATGTGCAAGGAACCTAACACACTCACAGCTGCACTAAGGACACGCTTTGTGCCAAAGCCCTTTTCACCCAAATTATAACTTCACACTTCTCTGAACCAGTCTGACTGAGGTCTCTTGGAAAGAAAGGCAGCAGTTTCACTGAAAAGCATCCAAAAATTTGGCAAGATACTTCAGATTTATTATGGCAACAGCACATCTTGCCTCTATTTTAAAGTTATGTACTTCCTGTTGCCTTGGGGATACTAACAAACCTTCAGAATTTAAGAATCCAGATTCCTTTACCACTAGAGACTGAAGCGCTCTAGCCCTCACTTCCATAGTACTCATCCCATCTGTACCTTCAAACAGGGTGTGTAATACACCAAGGTTTTACCACAGTTAACACACAGAAGTGGAGCAGAAAAGGAGAAAAGATCTAACCAAAGCAAAGAGCATAAAAGTAAGTAAGTGGTTCAGGATTATCCAAGCATATCCAAGCAATACAGATATGTTATGAGTTCCTGCAGAGTGAGCACGTAGCCAAGAAGGAAAACAAGCGAGAGAATACAGCCATTACAGACAGCACAAACACACTGGTGTCATGGAATACTCCTCCAGAGATACTGAATTCTGCCTGAACTTAGGTGGGGATGCTGTGGGGAAATCGTGTTAAAGGTTAGTAAAACAGCTGCATCGTTACGCAAGTCAGATCTGATTATCCATTAACAGCTTGTCTCCATTTACCAGTTCAAAAGACCTAATTCTGGAACCCACGTTTATCACAGCTGGTAGTTAACAGCCCAAAATGCTTTACTTCAATTATCTAGGTATTACTATTAATCTTTCAGACTAGTTACCCAAGTCCAGTTCAAGTGACTGTTCGATTCCAATCTTCAACCCCATTGTTAAGGGCAGCAGGTATAGAGTGCGTTTATCTCATTGCTCTGGGAAACCCACCATTATGTTCTCCGTCCTAGAAACATCCTTGACCCAGCAGAGAAACTGAAATCCGTCAGGCAGGACAAGTATAAACACCATCCTGTCACAAGTCAGTGGAAATACCTGCTGCCTCTGAGCTTTCCTCTTGAATTAAGAACTGAGCAAGACACTCCAATGGTGGGTCACACAGAGGTATTCTGACACGCAATAAAGCATCCTTCTGCATAAAATTTGGTTTCAAAATTTAGCTATTCCATGTCTCACTGTGTATTATAAAACATTTGTACTAAAAAAAGGTGTTTAATCTTGGAAGATGTACACGACAGTTCATCAGTTCCCCAAGAAAAAATCTGTTTCTCTTAGCAATTAGAAAAATCTGTGTACAAGATTTATGGGAAACCCAACCTGATTCTTTGCTTTCTCAAAGGCTAAATGTTGTTCAGTTTCCTCTTCCTGATACATGATTTTCTAGGTTTCCCCAATGCATCACAGAATGCATTAAAACACCATGAAATGTTACCTCGTACTTGTGCTATCCAATCTAGAAGATACACTTAAAGAAAGCACCACAGGAGTTAAATTTTTAAGGCTTAGATCAGTTAAAACTAAACCTGCAGCTGAATTTTACTTTTCAGAAACAAGTTTCAGTATTTGCTTTGCAACTTCTGAACATACTCCAGTAACATTCATCCTTTCTGATCCCGCCAAGACTGTATTTAGGTTTTCTATCAACTTAACATTAACCCAAAGAAGACAGAGACGTAGCATTGAACTTCTGTTTTAATGGTCTCAAATTCTGTGACAGATTTTTGGTCAAGTTTCCATTTTAAAAAATTTATCGATTTTAAAGACTAATAACTTAAACTGCCACAAAACAAATGGTCCACAAACATTCCTTTCCTTCTGAAGCTTTTACGATGCATTGTAATCATTAACCAGTCTTTTACTATTAAACTTAAATGGCCAATTGAGACAAACAGTTCTGAGACCGTTCTTCCACCACTGATTAAGACTGAGGTGGCAGCTGATGGACAGAATTTTCATTTAGCTTTCTGGGCCTTCTGGGCAGACTTTGTGACCTTGCCAGCTCCTCCGGCCTTCTTGTCAACTGCCTTGATGACACCAACAGCAACCGTCTGTCTCATGTCACGCACAGCAAAACGACCTGGAAACAGAAACATGGTTTATGACTTTCATCTAGGGCTCCATTCTCGCAGCATTATCCACACAGCAGCAACATGCAACCTGGGTTAAGTGGACAAATACCACTTTAGCACAGTACAATGCATGAGACTGGGACAGCAAGACGTAACTATCTGGAGACTACCCCTGTACTGGTTCTACTTTGAAGTTTCTGTTAACATCACAGCTTTTGACAGCATTTCACAGAAGATGCTGCATCCCGACATCAGAAATCAAGCAGCATCTTTTCCTAACATCAGTATTAACACATTTTAGAAGATGCCTTACCGAGAGGAGGGTAATCAGAGAAGCTCTCAACACACATGGGTTTGCCAGGGATCATATCAACGATGGCAGCATCTCCAGACTTCAGGAATTTGGGGCCATCCTCCAGCTTCTTGCCGGAACGACGATCAATCTTCTCTTTGAGCTCAGCAAATTTGCATGCAATGTGAGCAGTATGGCAATCCAGCACAGGGGCGTAACCAGCACTAATTTGGCCAGGGTGGTTCAGGATGATAACCTAGAAAACCAAAAAGCCAAGGTAACACCTGGGTAATTTTGAGTACTGCTACGTCTTATAAAACCAGGGCTTTCACATGCCTACACACAGGTTTCAGAGCTACATTTTAAATGTCTTCAAACAGCTGCAAAAATTACCTGTGCAGTGAAGCCAGCAGCTTCCATTGGAGGATCGTTCTTGCTGTCACCAGCAACATTGCCACGGCGAACATCTTTCACAGACACGTTCTTAACATTGAAGCCAACGTTGTCACCAGGCAGAGCTTCACTCAAGGCTTCATGGTGCATCTCAACAGATTTTACTTCAGTTGTAACGTTGACGGGGGCAAATGTAACCACCATGCCTGGCTTCAGAACACCAGTTTCCACACGGCCAACTGGTACAGTACCAATGCCTGCAAAAAAGATAATCAGTAATTCAGCTCAATGAACATATTCCCTTACAGGAAAGGACAGCATTCTATGTTTTCCACTTGAAGCAGAAAAGCTCTTGGGCAAACAACTGCATTCTTGTCCCATGCATTAGCTGTTGCTGGCTAGTGAGTGGCATTACAGAGAACACCTACCGCCAATTTTGTAGACATCTTGAAGAGGCAGACGCAGAGGTTTGTCAGTTGGACGAGTTGGTGGCAAGATGCAGTCCAAGGCTTCCAGGAGGGTGGTTCCGCTGGCATTGCCATCCTTCCGGGTAACCTTCCATCCCTTGAACCAGGGCATCTGTAAAAAAAAAAAAAAAGTCCAGGCATAAACTATCTGACAATTTTAATGGCACAAGACTAGGAAAGACCAAGTGGTGTATCCTAGCATTATCTCGCTATATTATGGCAGAGTAAGAATTTGTGAAGTGCTGAGAATTGATTTTTGTCCTTGGCACTTCCCAACATAACTATAAAAAAAACATGTGCATTTTACTGTTGCACAGTTTATAACCCTTGGAGTTTCAGTTCTTAATATAAACAGATGTCAAACCTACGTTAGAGCTAGGCTCCAACATGTTGTCTCCGTTCCAACCAGAAATTGGCACAAAAGCTACAGTGTCTGGGTTGTAGCCAATCTTCTTGATGTAAGTGCTGACTTCTTTGACAATCTCTTCATATCTCTTCTGGCTGTAAGGTGGCTCGGTGGAATCCATCTTGTTGACACCAACAATCAGCTGTTTTACACCCAGGGTGTAAGCCAGAAGGGCATGCTCACGGGTCTGCCCGTTCTTGGAAATACCAGCCTCGAACTCACCAACACCAGCAGCAACGATCAGGACAGCACAATCAGCCTTTGAAAAGAGGACAAAACCACCCCTCATTATAGTACTCGCACATGTGTCAAGGCGTTAGGGGGACCCCCCCACCAACCCAGGAATAATCTGCCTGAACTCCCAAAATCTTTAGTTTCATTTACACACCTGAGAAGTTCCAGTAATCATGTTCTTGATGAAGTCTCTGTGTCCAGGAGCATCGATGATGGTGACGTAGTATTTGCTTGTTTCGAATTTCCACAGGGAAATATCAATAGTAATACCACGCTCACGCTCAGCCTTCAGCTTGTCCAAGACCCAGGCATATTTGAAGGAACCTTTGCCCATCTATGGATTAAAATAAAAAAGTTTTTTTCCCCTGGTTTTTATGACTATGCATTTGCATTTATTTCAAAAAGATTACACACTGACTGATGAGCAAACTCTAAGAATAGTAAGTGGCTTAACGCTGAAAAACACTGCTGCTTGTAGAACAAGCAATAAGATACACTTGGCACTACCAGTGAGAGATGCCAACTGTTTTCTGTTATTTAACCTGTTGACAGTTTAGCTCTCTTGACAGCTTGTTAACTGCACTAACACATCCTCACGATAGATCTCTCGAGCCTAAATCCTACTATCAAGTGTCCTCTACAAATTTGAGCTCTTACTAGTGCAATCCCTGCGATAACCAACACTTTCACTGCCACTCAGCCCAACATTTGCTACTTTTCATTCTGCTGTGTGGTTATTAAGATCTATGCTGTTACTACATAGGAAAAGAAGAAAAATTATGATCAAGAAAGCTTTCTACAAGTTCAAACACCAAAATCCGTAACTTTCACATTTTCAGAAGTAAACCTTACCTTTAACTACATGTATGCAAAAACTAAAGCTGGGAATTCAGCTTGTTTTCCAGTTACACAAACATGGCTTTAAGCCACCTTTCTTTTCACTAGCTCCACACTTCACAATGTGAGCTTTGCCACCTAACATAATGGCGGATTCAACACTTCAGCCCTCGTTCAGCGAGGGGAACAAATGCAACCAAACCGCCTCCCTGTGGCCACAGCACAACTGACGCGCTCGTTCGGCTACTGGGACAGTCGCAACCAAGCCGCCTCCCCGTGGCCACGGGACAGTTCGCAACTCAAGTTCTGCAACCAAGTCTCTCTTATTCTGCCGCACGTCCCAGGCCCACACACCTCAGCAGCTTCCTTCTCGAACTTCTCGATGGTCCTCTTGTCGATACCACCGCATTTGTAGATGAGGTGGCCGGTGGTGGTGGATTTGCCAGAATCGACGTGGCCGATGACGACGATGTTGATGTGGGTCTTCTCCTTTCCCATTTTTGGATGTTAGTCAAGTTCTTTCTTTCGGCAAAAGAGAATCGACACCTGGAAGCGCCCCACAAAACAAACCGGTCACACACCTCCGGTGCGAACGTGTC
>NW_009930691.1:0-7876 GCF_000696875.1 Nestor notabilis
GTGGCTCCAGGGCCGGCCGCGGCGCTCGGTTCCTCGAGTTCTCCGAGAGCCGTAATTGAGGTTGTGCCCGGCGACCTGACACAGCCGTGACAAGAGCTGTCAGCGGCCGCTTCTCTTCCCCACGTTGCTGGAGGAGCCGGTTTGTGTCTGTTGAAGATAGTATTGTATGTTCGCGTTTGCTGTAATGCTGAGCCACAGGCTCTACGCCGTGTCTCATTTCAGCGCAGGAATGAGGTTGTAGGGGGAAGAAGCCCTGCACATAGTTTAGGGGTGAAGTGTGGCCTGCTGCCTTACTGCTGCACTAATAGCTGTGGTGTTCCAGCATGCCACTAAGATCTGCCTCAAGACTGTGAAAATGAACATACAAGAGTCAACATTGTGCTAACTTATTTGATGGGGAATGATCTTTTGGGCTTTATCCATTTAAACAACAAGTATTCTACTTTATGTGTATATTTAGTTACTGCTGAGATTGTGGATGGGATAGGGAATCATGTAAATCCTGACTCATGTGCCCCACCCTGGAAAAGAATTGCTGAAGTGGAAAAACGGCCATAGAACACACGTTCTTTAGTGAACTCGCCAGTCCCTGACAAGGGATGCTAATCAACAGGTACAATCTCAGCTGTAGGGTTTTGTCATTGTTTTGTTTTTTTGTTTTTCTTCGTTGCCTTGTCCTGATAAAGGATCCATCTGAATGTGAACTCTCTGGATTCCCCTGGAAGTATTTATTAAGCCATGCTGAACCCAGTCCAATACAGCCACCTTTTCTGTAGAATATGTTGGGTTGGAGTTAGCTCTGTGTTCTTTATGAACACAAGCAAGGCGTGATCTCCTGCCTGTTCCGTAAGGTGCTGCACAGACCTGCCCCAACAAAGAAAAACATAAGAAAAGTTCAACAGCTTGGCATTTCTAAATTAAAATATTTCATGTTGCAGTCTAATTTCTATTTGTTTCCCAAATCTTGATCCATTAAAAAAACCCCAGAACATAAGCTGTTTTATTTTCCTGTGTTATTTCTGTATGGTAAGAGCTGCTTGTGGGGACAGTGCTGGAAAAGTGTTCTTGATTAAGTGGGCAGATACAGTACAAAGAGCAGATTGTCTCATGTGGGTTTTCTTGTCTCTTGTACTCTTTTTCAAAACTGAGAGCAAAGAATGTCTTGAAAGTTGTTTTTCCACAATGCCTGGTTGAAATGAGGCATGTGAGGTACCACAGTTTTACTTCTGTGGTGTTCTGCTTGAGACAGTAACAGTGAAGCACCCTAACTCCTGTGAGCAAGCAGCAGAACCATCAATTCTTGTCACGTTCTTCAGCACTTGGTTGGTCTGTTGTTAACCATCTCGTGCAGAGCAGTCTGTGCTGTAAAGAGGAGGTGGTGGACTTTTTTTTTCCCTTGGTTTCTGCAGCCATATGTCCCACCCGAGATGTCTTGCAAAACAGACTTGAGATCATGTTAATAGGTTTCATGATTAAAAAGTGTGGTTGTGGGCATTCACCAGTCATCAACTGCTAAAAGGTGTCATGGTAAGTAAGACTTGTGTAGAGGTTTCCCTGCCTCAGGATGGATTGCCAGTGGTCATAGAGAAAGAAGTAAGCGGCTGGCTGGCCTGTTACATTGGCTTGTTTTGGCACAATGTAACATTTGTCAGCCAATGTAACATTTGTGCACAGAGTAGCAAGAACCTCACCTTGCAGAGGTGTTATGTTGTAGCATAAAGAATAACTTTTAAATTACAAAAGTGTTCCAGTGACAATAGAAAACTCCTGAGGCTTTCTCTACAGGCATTAAGAATATGTTTGTCTTTTTTCCTCCCTGTGTAAACATCAGAAGGCGGCTTTGCTTGGGTCTGGTGAGAACAGTGCATGTGTGCCGATACTGAGAGGAGCAAAGGAAAATTCCTCCTTTAAGTTACGGTGATCTTTACAAAGATCCTGCACAGATGGTGTGCCTGGAATCAAAGTGGTGGCTTATTAACTCTCATGATTATGAAATGGTTGAAAAGCATTTACGGAGAAGCTTAAAATTAAGCTTGAGTGGCCTAGCAAGCTGATTGGGAAGTTGATTGTGATAGTGATCAGTGAACGCTTGTGACATGCTGGCCGAAGACTCTGTGAAGTTCTGTCTTTGTGCACGTTTTTCTTCTATGAAACTAGGTTGTATTTTGGCAGAAGATGTTGCAAGTATAATTTACCAATATGGCCTGACTTGCCTCTGTGAGTGTGTGTTTCAGAAATAGTTGCTATAACTGGCTGTTTGGGGAAATTAGTGCCCAGGAGCTTCTTTATGTGAAGAACACACACAACAACAGAAAGGCAAAATAATTTTTTCTTCGGTGAAGTGAACAGGTGTTGGATGAGAAGAGATTATTTTGTGTCTTAATATACTTGTAGTAAGGTTTGTACAAAAAAATTACATGTTTGTGTTAGGATTTTTCATTTTCAGCAAATGGAAATCCACGATTTTCTAAAGGAAGGATTATCTTCCCCTTTTATATCTTTTCAAGTTGCTTAGTGTATTTTCAGTTGTTTTGCATTTTTTATCAGTATATAACTGAACATAGTGAGTTAATAAAATCAATATTTATTGGTGACTTTAACACAGCCAGAACATACATAAATCATCCTTTTTGTTTTGTTTGGTACTGTGGCAGTGCAAGGTCGTAGTATATTGAAGAGAACTCCTTGTATCTCGTCTTGCTGGCTGGAGCCTCGGGGTCTCTGATGGTATTCTTTTTCTGACATTTTCAGCTGTATTAAAAGGCAGGCTAAAAATGAAAACATCTACAAATATTTTCCTTTCATGAAAAATTGAACATAAAAGCAGAGAATGGTTTTGGCTCAAACAATGCCACTGTGCAGAAACAGGTTCCAAAAGGGGTGTAGTATGATTAGCAAAAAAAAAAAAAAAAAAAGGTTAAAGAATTCTCAACTCAGTGTGATGAGACTTTCATAGTTAACTCCTTTTATGCCTTTAAATACTTTGATGATAAAACACAAATTAAAGCCTTTTCCGTCATACCATAACACTGTCATCAGAACAAGAGTTCCATCTGGAAGCTAAAACATGGTAATTTGAGTCCTAGATCAACATTATTACAATTGTATTAAAACCAGAAGTACCCTTTCAAATTCTGTATCTGTTAAAATAGCATTTTGGTTTATAACTTTGAATATTTCACGGTGATGATGACCAGCACATTTAGCTTTATATGTCTGTTGTTTGTCTCACGGTACTTCTGAAATTAAATGACTTTTGGCAAGACATAAAACGGTATATCTTTCTCTCCTTTTTTCGCTAAGATCTTAGTGGCTCCATAACAACTCGAGATGTAAAGCTAAATCTTGGAGGAGAATTCATCAAAGAATCCGCTGCAACTACATTCCTAAGACAGAGGGGCTATGGCTGGCTTCTGGAAGTGGAAGATGATGACCCAGAAGATAACAAGCCACTTCTGTATGTCATAGTTATTTTTTTTGTATCTCCTTATTAGCTGTGTAGGAAAAACAAACAACTTGTAGCCTCTCAAATTGTCCCACAGCCTTTTGCTGTCATGAGAATTCTGTTTGACAAACTACTTGGTGTGCAGGAATGAAAACATTGTTTCTCATTATAGGTTTTATTTTTAGTGTAAAAGAAAGGCTGGTTAATCACTGCTGGGGAGGAAGGAACAAGTGAAATTTACTTTCAGTCATCTGTATAAAATTTTTATGGATTTTCTGCTCTTATCTATTGATCTTGTAATGATTCAAAAAATCAGATTGCATTCTTTGTCTTTTGTGTGATGTTGCGAGTTTCTTAATGCTGTCCAAAAATCAGAGTCTAAGATAATCCTGTGGAAGGATTCATGTTAAGTAAATTGTCAGTTACTCTGAAGTAAAAGCATTGTGAATTGTGCTTAGTACAGAAGGGATATTAGAAGCCAGGTAGCACAAACTTTATTATCTTTGATGCTGTCTCATAATATAAAGCTAGATTAAAAGGGTGCTACTGTTGGAGGACAAAGAAGTCCTTAAAACTGAGAATCTCTGCATCGCTTGTTCCATTCACAGAAAGGCGGCTGACTGAAGAAAGTTTGTATCTTAAGGTTACCACACCGTGGATTAGGCAGCCTAAGTCTCAGTCCTTGTTCTGCATCTAAGCAACTTCATTCTCAGAGTCTCTGTTTTCCTGTGTGAATTAAAGATAATGGTGTTTTAAAAAAATGGGGTGAGCAGGAGGGTACTCTGGAGAACTCAAATGAGAGCACTGGGAGAGAACGGATGTATGGAGAGCTTACTAATGACGCTCCTACTTGAGAAGTCCTTTAAAGTGTGAAGAAGTAGCTCCTTGTGTGAATAAGTCTGTTCTGTAAAGCTTTAAGTTTTAATTAAGAAACAGAATGGAGCACTGAGGTTTCAACATACAAATTTTCTCTTTTGCGTAACTTTTTATACCACAAACCCCAAGTTTGTGATTTGAAGACAGCTAGGGTGTCAGGAGGATGGGCCCAGACAAGAGGCAATGGGCATAAAATAAACCACAGGAAGTTTCACCTGAACACGAGAAAGAACTTCTTTACTATGAGGGTGACTGAGCAATGCAAGAGGTTGCCCAGAGAGGCTGTGGAGTCTCCTTCTCTGGAGATATTCAAGGGCCATCTGGACACAATCCTAAGTAATGTGCTCCAGGTGACCCTGCTTGTGCATGAGGTTGGACTAGATGACCTCTGGTGGTCCTTTCCAGCCTTAATTATTCTGTGACAGGTGTTCTAACCTGCTGATTGCTGGAAGTGAGGAGAACATCTCGAGGACATGTCAGCTTATGGCACAGGGTGAATATATTCATCCCAGTAGAGAAGATCTTAATCTGACTGTCGCATAGCAGTTTTTATGCAGTTCTGATTATTCCCAGAACATGTGCTGTAATGAAGCCTTGTAACCTGAATCCTCCTATGGATTGAAAGACTAGCAGCCAGTTAAGGGAAGTTAACCCATGGGGTGATACCATGCAAGGATTTTCTTCAATAGAGGAAGAGTATTACTTTTTTTCTCCTTGGGCAGTCTTACCCCAGAGACTTGTTTCTTGTTACAGCATCCATCACTTCTTGGGTGAGGCAGCTGACAGCTTCATGCAAAGGCAATCTATTTACATGAGAAATTGTCAGAATTTGCCGTAGGCAATGACAAAGAATTATTTGCAGACAGGAAATATTTGCACAGTCTTCAGAGTAAAATATAGGGATGCTACATCCTGTTTAGATAAGTGGGGGAAAATAGATGCTTCCAGTCTACTCCTTAGATTCAGGGATGTGTTAACAACTTTTGTTAGTTAGTCACAGGTTAATAATATGAATTCTGAAATACCTTCAGTAATGGCAATCCTGAAATTGCCTTGAGAAACTCAGTGAGAAGTATTTAATGACTTTTTTTTAAGAGAAATTGTCGTGAATCATGTCTTTGTGTTTATTTCTCACTTCAGCTTTTCTGAGGAAAAAGCCATAAATCAAAGCCTTGTATGAAACTTTCATAACCTGACTTAGGCTATGATTCCACATTTTTCTCTACTGTGCTCTTAAGTAGAGAGCAGAGGCATGTCTGCCAGAAGCCTCTTGGAACTCTTCATTGCTCCTCAGTTGTGACTGTATAAGGAAAACCTTGGTGTATAGTTCTGTCTTAAGGTTCCATGCATAAACTTAAAGAAGTGGAATTCCCCATTACTTGGCAAGTCTTACTCCTTCCTGTTCTGTTAGGACAGTTGGGGCAAGATGTACCAGTTAAGTATCTCCTGTGCAGAAGAGTCTTCTGGTCAATTTTTAGCTGCTTACAGATTGTTTGCAGCTGAGTGTGAAGAAGGCAGTTAGAGAAGAGCGAGATCTGTTGATAGAATTTATTGATAGCTTAATTTGCTTTAATTTATTTTTACTTTTATTGGAAACAAGCCAGTAATTAAAGAACTGGCTTAAACTGGTAGCTGAAAACTACTGTTGTTGAAGGAAGTTAAACCCCATTTCATTTAAAAGAATTGTTTTTACCTTGTGTGTTTTGAATGGTTTAGGACTAGTGAACATAAAGGTATTCTTTCTTGTAGAAAAATGTTTCCATAACAAGTGTGCTTATGGCAAACTGCTCAGCATAGGAGTACACAAACATCCTACTTTTGTGTATGCATGTCTGGCTTCTAAGTAGCTACAGTGGTATGAATGTGTCATGTGTTCCTGCATGTCAGAAAATAATCTGTCTTATTGTAGACTGTTAGGGTGTGTTTTCTATTCTCAATCATGTAACTGAGTATTGAACAATTAAATATACCTAACTGTCACACTAGTTCCTGAATGCAGGGTGAAGGTATGGTGTTGCTTTGTTGTGGGAAAACTGTTCTGTTGCTAGCCATGGCTTCAAAAAGCCTTATTGCTGGCAGGAGACTTGCTCCATAAACCTGCCATTTGCTCCTGCGCTTACTTTTTTTTCTGCTCTGTTTCATTACTGTGCTCTACAGTAATGCTCTCTCACTTTACAATTTCAGGGAAGAACTCGACATTGATCTGAAGGATATTTACTACAAAATTCGATGTGTATTGATGCCTATGCCATCTCTTGGGTTTAATAGGCAGGTAGTGAGAGACAATCCAGACTTTTGGGGTCCTCTGGCAGTTGTCCTCTTCTTCTCAATGATTTCATTATATGGACAATTTAAGGTAGGTGTAAGACTTCTACCCAAAAGGAAATCTAAACTAAATTTAGGGATATGACTGCTAAGCAATTTGCATTCTTATGTAGGTAGAAACTTTTTTTTTTTTCCCCACATACTAACGCAGGGCATTTCAAATGCTGATTCTCAAGTTAATATGTAGAAAGACAGCAGTCAGAAACGTATTAAATGGCCCACGGGTAAGTTAATTGTCATGAAATGTCAAGCTTGTTTTTATACAGCAGAACAAAGAAAAGATGTGGTTTCTAGAGGGAACAGATTGATACTAATGGGTTTATAGTCATATTAGTGAATTGTTCAATTTTAATTGTGACCTTTTGTTAATATGCTCTTTATTACTAAAAAATATTACTGAAGAACATGTGTTTCGATGTAATGAATTTTAATTTCCTGATAAATAAAGCTACTAGTTTAATTCTTATTGTATCACTGCTGTTATCTGGTATAATCAGTGCCATTTGCTTTTTTGTCCTCCGTGCTCAATTACAATCAAATAACATTCCTCTGGTCAATAGACTTTTTCCATAATTCCTTTTGAAATCCAGGATGAATAGCTATTCAGCAGCATCGTGCAGATTTCACTGGCCTCCATAAACACAGTTAGCTTTTTTTCTTCAGGTTGAAATAGAGAAGTAGTATCTTATCTAGTTGGAATTTAAATGTGAGCCTAGGTGATACTGCTTCAGAAATCTTTTTTACTATATGTGTAATTACAATTGGTTTAAATATAACATAGTATAGCAATAAGTATGTAAAGTAGCAGAATGTGCTTATGCAAGGATTTTTGTGAATGGTGAGATAAAATCTTCCCCGTTGCAACCTCTGGCTTCCATATGGTGTAGCAAATGCTGACTAAGACTTCACTCTCAGGATCTTGTTTCTGTGAGGCTCAAAGGGAGTAGGCTAAACCACTGTCTTCTGAGTGGACCACTTACCTATCTCCTAGGCAGAACAAGGACCATTCCTTGATCCAATGACAGATAAACTACCTTCTGCAGCTTGTGTACCTATTGTACATGAGTAGTAGATTAATGTTTCTTAGGAACCGTGGGTTTACTATACTGGTGTGAGAGCACTGTATATGGGTGAGGAGGGAAAGCTAGTAGCTAGCAACAGCATGGCTGACAGCAGCTAGGCTAGATGAACTGGATGGTGGGCTGTAAGCTGGACAGAGTGGAGCATTCC
>NW_009930692.1:0-390 GCF_000696875.1 Nestor notabilis
AATTCCTAAGGGAAGTCACGAGGTTGGGTGCATAAATTCACAGTGTTTGCTTCTCCTGTTTTTAGGGAAAACGTACTTCTGCTCTCGTTTACACAAAAAGAGTTGAAGTTCTTTCTTTCGTACTGCTGTTTACCTTTTACCCAGTATTAAGCATCATGGTCATGGCTGTGCTGTCACAGCACTCTGCTGTAAATGCTGAAGGCTTTTCTGTTGCTGTGCAGTGTGCAGGAGGACTGTAGCTCTGCAAATGTGGGATGCCATGAGAAAAATGTCCATTGAATGGACTTACTGTGGTAAAATGTATAGAATCACAGAATGGTTTGGGTTGGAAGGGGCCTTAAAGCTCATCCAGTTCCACCCCCCTGCCACGGGCAGGGACACCTTCCACTA
>NW_009930692.1:423-6559 GCF_000696875.1 Nestor notabilis
TGGACCGCTGCCGGGGATGGGCCAGCCACAGCTTCTCTGGGCAACCTGTGCCAGGGCCTCAGCACCCTCACAGGGAACTTCTTCCTTATATCTCAAATCTCCCCTCTGTCAGTTTAAAGCCATTCTCCATTGTCCTGTCCCTACAGGCCCTTGTCAAAAGCCCCTCTCCAGATTTCTTGTCAACCCCTTTAGTCACTGGGAGCTGCTCCAAGGTCTCCGTGGAGCCTTCTCTTCTCCAGGCTGAACAAGCCCAGCTCTCTCAGCGTGTCTCCATAGCAGTGGTGCTCCAGCCCTCAGAGCGTCTTTGTGGCCTCCTCTGGACTCGCTTGAACAGCTCTGTGTCCTTCTTATGCTGTTGCCCCAGATCTGGACACAGAACTGCAGGGGGGGTCTCACCAGAGTGGGGTAGAGGGGAGAATCCCCTCCCTCAACCTGCTGCTCACGCTGCTGGTGATGCAGCCCAGGGCACAGCTGGTTTCTGGACTGCAGATGGCTGGTCATGGTGAGCTTCTCATTGACCAACACCCCCACTTATTTTATCAGTTGTTTCAGAGAGAGAATAGCAATCTAAACTACAGCAGAGTAAGTACAGGGCTCTGCTTTCTACATTTCTCTAGGTTTAGGAAGGGAAATAAATAAATAAAAGGCCTTACTGGGAAAAACATTTTCTTCCACAGATTCTTAATGGGTACTTGCACAACATCAAATACACAAAGTACCCTGGCTGAGCTGCCAGCAGTTGCCGAGGTTGGCATTTCGCAATGGGAAAGGTTTGGCAATGCTGAATTCAAATGCTGCTGTTCTCCTCCACCTATTTTTCCTCCTCCCTTGTGCCAGTCCATCTCATCTGTTTGTGATTCCACATGGCACATTGGATTGGAGAACCTGGTAAGGAACCCGGCCAAAGGGAAAAGCCCTGCAGCCTGAGTCAGCATCTGTGGTGCTAAACATTGCAATTTAGATGCTTTTAGTAATTGAGTCACGGGGAAGGTGTGTAATGTGGCTTAAGGAGCGGTCATCTAGGGCTCTTGCCCTGCCACTGGATCCTCATGTAGACTGGAAGGATGATTGCTTTTATTTTTTATTATTATTTTTTATATTTTTTTTAGACATTTGACTGGGGTTTGTGAGACTGAAGTCCTGGTCCAGTCACTGCCACAGATTGTTGGTGTCATCACAAGTCATCTCTATCAGTCTTGGCTGAAGAAGTGCACTTTCTGAGTGAGTCCAGGCAAAGTTCCCTGTTCTCCTGTGCCTCTTGTCTGTTTACTTTTTGGGACAGAAACTGCTTGGCTATTGTACAGCTTTGATCAAAGCTCCAGGTACTAACCCAGGTCTGCACTATCAGGCATGCAGTAAAGCCCAGGCAGAGCTAAAGGGGGAGAAGTGAGGGCATACCTGAATCCTTGCTCACTGCTAATCTTACAGAAAGCCATGTATTTAGTATCTGCATGATTGTCAACAGCACTAAAAATAGCTGGTCTACAGAAATACTGTACCCTGTGGGCATAAGCCTCGTACTGTGCAGAGTGTTAAACCAAAGGTATAGCACATCTCTATGGGAAGAGCTCTGCTGTGTCTCCAGGTGTCCTGCAAGGCCAGGAAGAGCTCCTTTTGCTTAGCTGTCCAGGCACAGCATGTTGTAGTAGAGTGGAGTAGGGAGAGTGACAAGAGCACTCGTGGAGCCATTGGCTCCATGGCACTGTGCTACCTAGGAGAGGATGGATGGTTCTTGTCTACTGCTGAAGACTCCCAATAGCAGAAGTCATTCTCTGGTACTCGCTCTGGTCCTTTTGGCACCCGACCCAGATCTGACTTTCCCTTCCCTTTCATCACGGCCTTGAGAGGCAGAGCAGCTTGTTGGAACAGGTCCTACTCTCTTCCCCCTGGCTCTTTTAATTTGCATTTCCAATATTCCTCCATATGCTGTTTCTGAACTTGAGACTTGTTTTTCTTGTTGGCCGTCCTTTGGACATGGATTAAAAAACCCCAAACAAAACAAAACAAAAACCCAAATAAACACAAACCCCAAACAAAATAAACAAAAAACCAACAAGAAAACAAACCCACAAAACCTAAAAACCCAGATACCATGAAAAATATAAAACATATAAGCATCCTAGTAGTTGGTAACTCTTCCTCTCTCCTTGGAGCTGTTTTGAGGGCATCTTTTGTCATGCACAGAGACTGTGTGCAGGATACAATACAGGCGAGGACTAGTGAGCTACAAGGCTGTGGTGAGCACTAAGACAGACACCCAAAGTGCCTTTGCTGTGCTGATGCGTGCTCATCAGGTGGGAGGGTTAGCCTCAGCTGCTTGCTGGAATGGAACATCTATGCTGCTGAGATGCTATCTATGTGGGCTTGCATTTTCACCCCTTCAGGATTTTCTGCCTTCCCATGCTGAGGTTCTTCCTCTTGCACCTTGGAGCTGCTGCCTTTCAGATCTTGACAATCCTTCCTTTGTCCTTGGTTTTACCTTTGTTATCTCACAGGGCTCTGTGTTCACAAGTTGGCAGTCGTCTTGGCTCTCAGAGGCAAGGTTACCCAGCTGGGCTGTATCAGGGAGGCCTTGGATTGCAGCTGAACCTGGAGGACGGGGTGGCTTCAGGGCCAGCTTGCTGGAAGCTCCATATAGCTTGTGTTTGTCCCAGTTTAATGCTCCAGATGGTTGCCTTGTTGCTGGAAGAAGTAACTGGGTTATTAAATCACTCCTGCTTCTTGTCAGTCCAATGGACCTGTCATCCTGGTATGATGCTGGTCTAGAAGAGAACTTCATAGAGCCAGGCTAGCCAAGTAGAGCAAAACCACCACTGCTCCATGCATCACCCTTCCTGAGTGGAAAAAACTGTTCGACTCAGTGTAGATCAGAGCCCTGGAGACAACAGGATCTTTTTTTACCTCCAGCATGCCATGTTTTGCCCTCACGGCAAGGCTGGATCCATAGTGCCATTTCTGAGAGCAGCCATGGAGTCATGCTAGAGGCTCTGCTCTTCCCTCTCCTTTGATTTGGTGGCAAACCCTTCAGTGTGATTGCTGAGGTGGTGATATGATGGAGATCTCAGATATATTGGCATGAAGAAGGTGAAGAACAACAATTTTCTCTGCCTTATGCAAGAATTAAGGTGCATGAGAGGAAATCAGCAGGTAGCACTTGAAACAACCAGAGGTGCCATTTGGCAGCGTGTATGGTTCTGCTAGGGAGCTCATGGCCATGGTACATGATAGATGCCAAACACGACACGGGTTCAAAAAGCAGCTAAACAAGGGAAAGAAAAATCCCTCCTTTTAGAGACAGCTGCTTTTGTGAACGGTACTTAACAATTATTTCAAACTCAATTAGGAGCCAGGAGTTGTGAGCACTCAGCTTCTATATCCAGCAAGGATTTTACCCATATGAAGTATCTGTTACACAATTTTCATAGAATCATAGAATAGTTTGGGTTGGAAAGGACCTTAAGATCATCTAGTCTCAGCCCCCTGCTATGGGCAGGGACACCTCACTCTAGACCATTTTCCCAAGATGTCCACACTGTGTGAGCTGAGGTTTTAAACTGGCCATTTGTTAGTGCATGAAGGCCTTGAAAAGAGTGGCCAGTCCTGCTTTGTTTGCTTTCCTAACTTTGCGATGCTCTGAAGCAATTTCATTCATCACTTCCCTTTGGAGGGGGAGTGGAACTAATAAACTCAGGTTCTGTCCCACCCCTGAACTGACTTGGATCTTATACCTATAAAAAATGCCATGTTTGTTTTGGGGTTTTGTTGGCAGGCTTGACAACAATCCATTTGAAATGGCTGGACGATGAAACTGAAGTGCTTTTTCCTTCTATCATAAGTGCTATCAGGGCACAGTGTTTTGTGCAGGGTCTTCTGCTCATGCCCTGTAGCTGTGCCCACATACTGCCCAGCCAGGCATTCAGTGATGTGATTAATAGCTGTCGGATGTGGTTGAGCCTGCCTCTGATCTCTAGGCTGGGGAGATCTCTGCGTGCAGCGGAGGGTTTTATTTTGCTTGCAGAGCTCTCTGAAAGGTTTCCTTCTCAGGAAATTGTTTCTGATACTTCAATGCTGGTCTTCGTCCTGGCTGAAAATTAAGACCTAAAAATAAAGCATACACACGTATTTTTGTGTGACACCTTTTTTTCTTTATTTTGTTAAGCCTGATGGAGTATTTCCTCTAGATACCTTAACAAAAGCATTTTAATATATCAGGATTCCTTTTTGGGCTGCTGAGCTAAAGGTTCCAGCTCAGTGAGCCATATGCTCAGAGGGGCCTGAGATACTTTATATGTTGTATTTTCATGCTCTGGACTCCTGCCCAGACAATGCGTCCCAAGAGCAGGACACTGCCATGGGAAAAAGCAGAGTTGGCTTAGTGCAAGCATGTAAGAATGACCATGTTGCTCAGAGTGGAGGTATGAGCATCTCTACACTTGGTCTCCAGCACCCAGCATCAGTGGATATGTAAGAAGGAAATATAGGGAATGGGTTATTTCCCAGACTCCAGTCAGAAGCAGTTCAATGACTACCTGAGGCAGAAGTTGTGTCTGGATTGTCACGTTTAATACTCACTATGGAGCTATGCTCTGCAAGTTGCCTCTTGAGTTTGTGTTCCCTTTGGGTCTTGGTGATCAAGCACTTGTCTGTCTTGTTTAATTTGGAAAGGCTACAAGCGTACAGCACCCAAAGCTGCAGTCCCAGCAAGGAAACAGCAGCCTGAAGTCATACAGCTTAACACTGACATGACTTGAACGCTTTGCATCTAGCTCAAGAAAATGCTGACTTTTGATTTAATGGGAATGAAAAAAAAGTAAGTTGAGTGATTTAGGCAAAACCCCCTTTTTGACCCAAGGGCAATTTTAATGCTGCTTTTTTATTTTTATTCTCTTTTTTATTTTGCTGAGATTGCTCTTTCTGTGGAAGGAAAATTCCCAACCTGCTGGAGTTGGCAAGCTCTTGTTTTTAGCTAAAGCATATGCTGATGTACATTTATATCTTGCTTCAACAAAAAGCTGTGGATAAATAGAGAGCTGAAGGCAGCATGGAGTTCCCTTCTCCCTTCCAACAGTCCTCATATTGCTAGTGGGTGGGGGGATGGAAAAATGTCAATCACAGCTCAGCCTGCAGGAATAACAACAAAATTATACCAATTAAAACATGAAAATATAATTCCAACTCCATCACCTGTCCTAGAGGGGACTTTACTATAAATGCAGAAAGATCCCAGAAGTTGATCTACAACACCCGTTGCCTGAGAGCCATCAATTGAGAAGGAATGAACCGCCTCTATTTCAAGCACTATTAAACTTCAAGAGCAAAGGTTTTAGACTCGTGATGCTAGATTATGAAGATTATCTAATGACTCTGTATGGAAAATGGTTTTCTTCAACGCTTTTTGCCTCTCCCTTGCTCGTAACACAGCGCCTCGTTACCCTCCAGCAATGGCAGGTAGTTCTTAAGCTGATTTTTCACTGACGCTGCATGCTGCTGCTGGCTGCTCTGCCCGGTCTGCACAGCTGCGAGAGGCTGGAGAGTCTGTGGGAAAGGTGTCTGCCTGTCCTTGGACACATCAAACAAGCTCCTAGCACTTGATAAATGATTCTGCAGCTGTGGTAGTGGCTCCGTTTTGCAGAGATGGCCATTTTAGATTCCATCTAAAATGCATTTTAACTTGGCTGTCCTCAAGTTTCCCTCCAAGGTCTTCTGCTAAAAGTCAGCTTTGTTTTAGAGTGAAAGTTTCAAGGTTAACTGAACATCACTTCGGAGATGAGGGATTTAAGTCATGAGGCCTTGCAGATTTCATTAAATACACTGCAGTGTTTTTAGCAGGCTTTTTGCAGGTCAGTTCATGGAGGTTGCACTCTTCAAGACCAGTGAAACCCAGTGGTTCCCTGGACTACAGTGAGTTACGCTGCGCAGTTGTGCCACTGTTCCCAGATCTGGCAAGTCACAGATTTTGGAGCATCTGAGCCCCTGACAGAGAAGCTTTACATTACATTATCGGATAAAACCAGAGTGCTTTTCATAAACCCACTATTTATTCTCCAAAGTCTGTATAATAAATGTGCTCAGTAAATAGAGTTGGGAGAGTGCCATTAACTTGATTACAGGGGTTTTCTCCCCTGCTTTGTTTCCC
>NW_009930692.1:6576-15364 GCF_000696875.1 Nestor notabilis
TGCTTAGCTGGGTGTCCCATCAGCTGCAGTGGTTGCCTCAGGTTGGTACAGCAGATGCTGCCAGCCTCAGACAGACACTGTTTGGTTTGGAAACTCCTTTCCAATGAAGCCTTCCCTCTCTTATAGGGCTTGAAACCTTGCTGTGGTTTTGGGTATGTACTAGCTCAGACAGATACACACTGAACAGCCCAGCTATTATGCTGGAAGGCCAGATCCAGATGAACCTTGATAGAGGAGAAAAAGTAAATTCATTGCATTAATGACCACTGTTCTTTGTGCTGTGTGATAAACTTGGTGTGAGGCTTTGTCTGAATTTTTAAGATAGTCTGGATTTCACGTCTCACAGGGCACATTCCTTAACCCTTACACTCTTTTGCAACATCTGCTCGCCTCAGAGACCTGTATGAGCTTGTTTTCATACCAGCTTGTGTGGGTTTTAGAAAAGTAGACCATGATTTGCTGGATAGAGAAGATTTACTGTGAACAAACTCTCTTCTACTGGCCTGATCATTCTTTTATGTGCTGCTCCTGTTTAGACTGGAAACTTGTCATTAACTGCACTAATTACGCATCTTGTTTCCATAGCCTACTTGAAATGAACCCCTGTGTCTAAACCTGCACTGTCAAGACTGGTAAGGAAAGAAGAAAATTGGATGCTGTGTGCACCTCAGACACTGTTAGTGGGTTGAGTTCTCCAAACCAGCTGCTGAGGCTATATAACATTTCCATTCTGCCTTTGGTTTTGGCTGTGGTTACTTATGTTTGTTACAGGATGAATGCATTTGGCCTTTATAGAAGCTGTGAAGAGCAGGGAGATTAGTTGGGACTTAATATTTGTGTCCTGAGCCTTCCATGTGATGTTCTCAGGAGCTCTGCTGGAAAACCAGTAAAGTCAGCAAGAGAAGTGAGAGTCACTTTGAATTAGAGCACCTGCCTGCCCCTGAGAGCTCTGTGTATCCGCTTTGAGGTGTGAAAACCCTGCTTAAGGGCACTCAGCTTGCTGTGGATTTCTTAGCAACATTATGGCCTCTGTACAGGCAAATGTTCATGACGGGTATGACTTGGGCCCTGATTTTTCCCTGCCTAGCTTGTTACCTATACATACAAATATATCTCAAATCATTGTTCTTGTATTTGTGATGTGTCCTTCATCCACTTGTTTGCTTAAATATGAAGCTGTGAGACAGTGGGTAAATGGGCATGTATAGGAAAGCCTTCAGGGAACAAATGAAGCTGTTTCGTTCCCCAAAATAACAAGCACATCTCTTTCCGAGATCCAGGAATTCCTACTAGCTGGTTGCAGCACAGGTCAGGGCTCCTTGAGGATTATGTAATAATCAAAACTTGAATCAATGACCTTTTGGGTACATTCTCAGGATAAACAACTGTCCCCTTGCTGTTTTATGTTTCTTGGATATTAGATCACCAACTACTCTACAGGTGACTCCAGAACTGGAGGATTGCTTTATAGGTAAACAGAGCTAAAGGCTTCAGAGCTGCAGAAGTAGCAAGCAATGGGGAGAGATTTAGATGATAAGTATGAAGAGAGGAGGTCTTTAAGCTTCTCTTTTGCCCTGAGGCAGAATCCACTAAAAGTACATTGCTGTTGATGGGGCTTACCTAACCTGCTCTTAAATGTCTTAGCAATAGAACCTCTGCTCCTTCTGCAAGTGATCTTTTTCAGGCTTGGAACTAGATGAGTCTTAAGGTTCCTCCCAACCCAAACCAATCTGTGCTTCAGTGATAATGGTGTCTCATACCTCTTGTAAAACCCCTCACCATGAGGGTGGAAATTAGCATCATGGATGTAAAAAACCAAAACAACCATATAAAGTATTTTCCATCAGTGCATTAGCAGTATTCACTGCGGTAGAGAAGCTACCTCTAATGGGAGCTGCTCTCATGGAATTGCTCTCCTCTGTTCCTAAAAAGATGTTGACTATAAGGAGGCAGCAACACAAAAGCATCTGGGAAGCACAGAAGGCTTTATCCTGGTACGTTACGGTGCAAGATGCTGTACACTCCTCTTGGCCAGAGAAATGTGATTACAGCCGCTGCAGTCACTAAGATGTGTGCACCCACTGCTGGAGCTAAACCTGCTGCAGAAACTTGGTCTTTCTCTGACTATCCTGCCTGGATAAAACACCGCCTTTCAGGCAGTGATCTCACACAGAGAGTTGAACAGTCAGCATGTGCCTCCTCAGCCTGTCTGAAGGGCTAACATCTGTGTTTTCTCTTTGTGGGAGCCCACCATGGTTCACGCAGTGCTTCACCTTTCATCTAAGGAAAAAGTCAAAAAAATACAAGGCACAATCTAATTGAACCAAAGAGCATCAAGCTCATTCTTTTAATTAAAAAACTACTTCTAAATAACATCTTCCTCATTTATTCTCCTCCATGGAAATGGTGACATACATGTTTGGGTACAAAAGCAATGCCAGTCACTCACAGAGGGCTATAGTACAACTGACTTTGATCAGTACGAGGTTCTCCTTTGCCTGCCAACACAATGTGACACCTTCTTGTGCACAAGCACAGCCCATGTCAGATCCATTGGGGATGATGAACATCAGGGTTAAACCAGTTCAGTGCCACAGGGAGAAGGTGTTTCTTCTTTTCACATTCTGTGTGGCTGAGCTGTCATCAAAGTGAAGTTCAATCTCCCTCCTTGGTGACTCTTTGTGGCTATCATGGCATGTTTGGACACAACAGGAACAACTCTAGAATTGACAATTCACTTAGTAGGACTGGCTGCTATGGTCTGAGAGGCATAACATCATATAAAGTCAAGGCAAAAGTCCTTGGTAACCTATCTCTTGACAGTGGGTAGTGGGAAAAGCTTGTAGAAAAAATATAAGAACATAAGAATACAACCTGCTGTACAGTGATCTTATAGTGCTACATGCCTCTTGTCCTCTGGTGATCATGTCTTATTACATTCTTCAGTTCATGTGGGTCTTCTGAGCCAACCTCCCAGCACTATTTCCAGATCAGTATGATCCCATACAGTGGGGAGATCCCACAAACCCATTTTCTATGAAAATTATTAGGAGAAATAAATCAGGCTGTGTCACTTTTTCCTTGAGTGGAGACTCTGTTACTTCCTTCCCCTCATATCCCAGTTGTTTTGGGGTTTGTTTTTTTTTGTCTCCCCAAATTGCACATTATAGTCTTCAACTGTTGCATATGCTGCTTTTATGGAAATTATATACTTGTCTGAGGAAAGAAATGGGGTCCAAATCAGTATTCATCAATAAACATGGTGAAGCATCTGCCATTCCCAGTGAGCATAGATCAGTATGGCTCTTAGGTTTACCCGAGTGAGTGACCTGGTCACAGAAGAATCTGCTAGTATCTTAACTGTGATTGCTGAAAGGCTGCACCTTGTTCTTTCTGCTTCCCACAAGCTTTGCCTGGATCAGCCCATGTGCTTAAAGGCTGTTCTGCACCATTCACGCTCCTGGTCAGGACTGCAGCTCACTGATAGGACTAGTTCTCCTAGGCTGTATCACCCGGTCCTTGACTGCCCAGACATCAGAGAGGGCTGCAGTACCTAACTGATCTTTCAGTTGCTAATCATCACCTTCACATTTCACACTTCCTCTCCTGACTTTACATCCTTCCAGTGGCTCTTCCGCATGAACAGCCACTAAGCGTTATTCCCCCTTCGTTAGACTGTGGTTTCCAGTGTTCCCATTCTTACTGAAGTCACCAGCCCAGTGGCAGGGTAGGGCCCTCAGGTTCTATAATATTTTTTGAACAAGGTTGTGCTTCCTGAAAGAACAATAGAAAGAGATAGCTCCCCCTTCCCCAGTCAAGGCCAGTGCCTCATCTATATGCAAAGTTCTAGTTGGCTTCACTAACTGAGGCCACAGCCCAACAGAATGAGTCGCCTGGTTGGTCTTGGGTGCAGAAACCAGTGTAGGGGGGACTCTGTTTAGCCAAGAGAATCTTTGCTGGAACAGAGGCTGTAGGAATTGTTGTGTTTGTGCTATCTGCACAGCCTGGCAGTTATGACACCATGCTCAAAGCTGGAGATACATCCTATCAGTACATACTCACATTTACAGCCCCAGCTGACAGCTGTTCAACAATCTCTTGTGCAGCTTCCAGCATATCATGCACGAGAGTCTGCTGCTGATTTTGGCAGGAGATGGGGATAGCTATTCCAAGAAGAAAACTCATCCTATCGACATGCTCTTCTAAGTAGGAGGCCATGTAGAGAGCAAGGTTAGTGGAGCTGCAGGTCCACAGCAAGGATTCTGCTGAGTGTAAGACTCTGGGCTAAGGCTAAATAATAATAAATTATTATTTATCAAATATTCATATACTGTTAGACTCTACATGTGAAAACTAAAATAGTCTTAAAAAGAGAATTCACTTGGTATTAGTTATATTGAGCTAGGATAGGACAGCACTTCCTGTTGGAGACATTTCTTTTTACGCTCTTTTTGAACACAACTGGCAAATATCTATACAGGACAAGAGTGAAAGAGTGAATGCTTCATGGGTAATTAACCTGGGTTCAACATTTTTGGATCTTAACCACAGGAATGTGTGCTGTGAGCTGATGAGCCCTCTGAAGAAAATGCAGCCCTATGTCTTCCCTTCCCAAGTCCTCCAAAGCTCTTTGTGCGGAGGTTCTGGAGCTGTGCTGCGTGTTTACAGATTCTGCTCCTTCAGTTTCCTTTCTGGGGAAATGAGCTTTGTGTGAAGCACCTGCCCAAGTGTTTCACACAAACAGCAGAGACTGCAACTTCTACACATCTTTTGCTTACCCCCAGTGCACCACTGTGAAGTGGGCTCTGGGGTCTCAGATGCCTTCCAGATCTGAGAAGTTCCAAAACTTTCAGAGGAAGCCCCATCCCTGGCAGTGTTCAAGGCCAAGTTGGATGGGGCTTGGAGCAACCTGCTCTAGCGGAAGGTGTCCCTGCCTGTGGCAGGGCTTTAAGGTCCCTTCCAATCCAAACCATTCTACGATTTAAGTTGGTTCCATGCCGATAGCCGTCTGTGTGCAAGGGCTCTGGACTGTCTCCCTTGCCCCAGGTTACAGTTTGCATCATGCAGTGCTGATCTCCACTGCATTTTTGCACTGGTGTTCTTCCTTCTTCCCACATGACTGGGAGGTGCACAGGTAGCTGGAGCAAAGGCTCCCTTGGGGGTAACATGAGGGCCCAGAAGGACCGCCTGTGAGAGCCTGCTGGCCTGGTATTACCCAGGAACTGTGTTACCTGAGGCACCAGGATCCCTGCTGGCACTTCTCTGACTGGAAAGTCATGGAACCCATGGTGAACTCTCCTGGAACGGCTGCTAAGTCTCCAGTAAGAAGTGACTGCATACAGCAGCCAGCTCATAGGGTCATCTGGGACCTCAGTACACTAATTCTGCCCATTTTCTCCAATGGTCTCCTTCACTCAGTCTCTCCAGAGCTTCTCTGCACTTCTCTGCCTGCCCCGGGGCTGAGAGTCTCATCTTTTCTGCTTCTCAGCCCATCACGTGCCATTCATTGCCCCCATCTGTTGTAGTTCTCCTCCCCAGCCTGCCTCTGCGTGGTTTACTTGGAGCAAACGTCCTGAACTGTCTGTTCTTGTTTGAAAATCAGCCCCCTGAAAGGCAATCCCATTTGCTGGGGCTGACATGCAGGCACTCCCCAAACTGATGAGATGCACCTTTCTTGGGGGGTAAAGGCCAAACATCCTTCTAGAGAGGGACCTTACTTGGCCAAAACTGCAGAAACCCTGTAAGATGTCACGGTTCAATGCGGTCCAGGTACTCCTCATTTCCTAGACAACTGGGAAAGCTGTACATAGCAGGAGGTTCTTTACTCAGCAGTGAGGAGGACTAGGGTGGGTTAGAGAACCTGGAGCAGTTTATGCAAATAATTTGGGCTTAAATTTGATCCTGAGTCACACTTTCTAAAACACTTAGTCTTGGTGTGCTACATTTTCCTGCAGCTGAGGAAGCAGGGCCTGGTATGGGAATCCCACTCCTAAATCAAGGTTCTTCTGCTGTTTCTGGCTGAGGAAGGAGGTGACTTCTGACAGCAAAAGGTGCTGCCAGCAGGGGAAGCTTGTGTGTCGTTCCCCTTCTCAGGCGAGCATTGTAAGTGGATCAGTAGGATGTCCTCTGATGGACAAAGGAAACAAGCTGCTGGCAAACAGGACACCGTGTTTTATGTATCATCGTTTTGATGGACCGCGGCAAGTCTTAAACAGGGATGCAGCCAGCAGGGCCTGCTGTCCAACAGAAGTTAGCTGAATCCTCCTTTCACTGCACTGATCCTCACGAGTCTTCTTATTGCCAGCAGCATTTGTACAAAGACAGCATTTGTACAAAGACCCTTCTCCTCCTTTCTTCCATTGAGATGTACTTCCAGCAATGAACATTGCTTTCCGTGTCCCCCTTACTCCAAGCACTGCTAGCTTTCACTACCACAAACAACATTAAGTCCCAAGCAATCTTGAAGAACAAGGGCTTTGAAATAGGATTATCTTGCCACAGAGATATTTATAAGACCTTTTTTTTTCCCTCTTCCCTCCTCTTTTGAATTTCACCCCTTGGCAGGCAGGTTGGGGATTGTTCTGTAACAGCTTAGCTACGTATAATTAGAGGGAACAAAATTACATGTGAAGCAGGTATATTATCCAGTGTGGATACTACAAGCTTACCTGAGTTTGAAAAGCATATGGGTGAGTTTGTGGAGGAGAAAACCATTAATGACAAGTGACTGTAGATATGCTGAATGTACAGATACCATGTCTGGTTCATAAAGTCCTTCAGATGTCAATCACAGAGGTTTGTGAGAATATTGTAGAAAAATTAGAGACAAAAATAATGGACTAGGATGGTCTTTGCTTGATTTGATGTGGTTGCTTTTATGTCTTAGTGCAGTTCACTTTGTGATGAGCAATACCTGCCTAACCACCGTGAGGAGCAGATGAGGACCTCACAGAGCTTTGCAAACTAATCACTTTCTATAAAATGCTGTTTTTCAAGGTCAGTTATTATAAGCAGAACATTGAGGCGTAAGGAAGCTAAGTGCTGTAATTACATTTAAGTATGGTTCATTTCTGTTGGCTGGACCCACTTGACTGTTATTCATACAAAGGAGTAATTTTTGTGTGGGATTGAGTTTATCAACTACTGTTTTAAAAATGGTTAGTGCTGGAGTCATGTTTATCCTCACTCTCAGCAGTACTTACTTGGGCTTGAAGGCACGCCTGAAGGCAAACTGTCCTCTTCATTTGACCTGGATTTCACATATAAATATCTCATTCGAAACATTGCCTATTTTTTGTGAAGTCTGTTGTATTTCACAGTGTTTTGCACATGATAGTCTTTCCATTTTGCCTAATTTCTGCCCATATATAGGTTTTAAACTGTTCATAGTGGGGAAGTGTGGAGATAAAATACCTTCAAGCTTTTGCTTTTTCATCTTCCTCCATGTAGAAAGGCAAATGTCTAATACTTTATTTATTCCTGAAGTCTTGCCATCAGTGTTCTGCCATTAATCACCACAGAAGATAGTTACCATGGTCTTAAAGATCCTCCCCTTCTATCTTTGTCATGATGGAGTTCCTGATTTTTCTTTTTTTTTTATTGTTTGAATACTCATTTTAACTCTGATAAATGCATCTGCTCTTGAACCTCTGAATGAATTCCTTCTTGGAGGTAGAAGAATTTTCAGCATGTATGCTGATCATCGAACAGTCTTATTCCCAAGTGTGTAAGTAGGTCCTGCAGAACTCACCATTTTGCCATGCCATCTTCAACAGCTGTTAAATCAAAGGGGGTTGTTTGGCAAAATGTGCTGATTGCTGGTCCTCCTTCTTACCCAGAGGAATCACCACCAGCAGCACCCATCCTGCTCAAGGAGCTGAGCAACAGGTCACCCTGGCCTGAGAGAAGTTTGTTTACTGTATCTTGAATTTGTTCCTTAACTGTATCTTGACTTCACAGCCAGTCAGGCTCTGTGACATTCTAACCTTAAAGCCCAATACAAAAGATGCTTTTTGGTTAGAAATGTATTTTCTTTGGTATTTGCAAAAGGGTGATCCTGGGGCAGGGTGGCATCAATAGAATCACAGAATCATGGAATGGTTTGGGTCAGAAGGGACCTCAAAGCTCACCTAGTTCCAACTCCCTGCCACGGGCAGGGACACCTTCCACTAGAGCAGGTTGCTCCAAGCCCCTGTGTCCAACCTGACCTTGAACACTGCCAGGGATGGGGCAGCCACAGCTTCTCTGGGTACCCTGTGCCAGTGCCTCGGCACCCTCACAGGAAAGAAGTTCTGCCTAAGAGCTCATCTCAATCTCCCCTCTGTCAGGTTAAAGCCATTCCCCCTTGTCCTGTCACTAAAAGCCTTTGTCAAAAGCCCCTCTCCAGCTTTTTCATTTGTGCTTCAGACTCCCCTGTGCCCCTTTTTATCAACCTAACGAGAATATAACTGAGCTCCTCACACTTCTCTTTGAGGAGTCCTATCCTCCAGCTTTGCTTGACTTCTCCAGGTTTCCCTCTGATTCACCCAACTCTCCCACCTGCCCTCGCAGTTCCGTGCCTGCAGCACGTTCTGAATTCCTCTTTGCAAACCTGACCTTGTGCAGCGCTGTGTTGTGCCGCTTATCCAGCAGCGCATCGCTGGACCCAGCCCTGTGGGATGCTCACCCCCCTTACAGGAAGGGATGAGCATCACCGGGCATGACATCACGCCTGCGTGGCGTCACCTTAATGTCACACCACGTCCCTTCTCAGCAGGCGGGTACATCAGGCTGCAGCCCCGCCTCACCC
>NW_009930693.1:0-9799 GCF_000696875.1 Nestor notabilis
GCCGGCTGGGCTTAAACCACGACAAGGTGTTGCCTGGCTCACATACCTTAATAGCAGACGTGATGCTGATACCTGTGTTAGCCTAGAGAATAAATGGCAGCACTGGGATGAGGCAGCATCTCTGTTCTGTAGTCATGCTGAGCTTGGGCAGGCAATGGGGTATTCATGAGATGGGCTGAGGGGATGGAAATGGGACTGAGAGTCATCAGCTTGGAAAGGGGGGGTGAATATGAATATAAATATCATCAGGATTTAACATACAGGAAGATAAAGAGAACAGGCTAAACAGGAAGCAAGCATTTCAAATGTGTCCTTATGAGCTAGCAGTTTAAAATAACTGCTTCATTAGAAACAGGAGGAAAAAAAAAAAAAGCTGAAGTTATTTTGGTTTTAACTTGTTGGACAAGCCAATGCCTAAAATTGACACTGTAATAATTTGCTTTTTCACCTTCGTTACTAACAGTTTTTAAGACTTGGAGTTGGGAGGTGGTATATTCCCAGGTTTTACCCATCCTAATCTGGAAACGTGGTTTATCTCAAGTTTGTCAGACAGTACGTATATAACATGAATGCAGTGGTTTCTTTTTGGTGCACTGCCAGAGCTGCATGTGTTCATCAAATGTTGTTTAGTCATTGCAGCATATTTATGCCATCTGGAAATGCATTTGCTTCTCTTCCTGAACAATGGTCTTTAATCAAGATCACTATTATGGAAAGGCTAGAAAGAGTAGTATACATAATCAGTAGGATGCCAAAATTAGAATTACACATACATTTCCCCTAACCCTACCATATTGCACACAGAGTAGCAAGCTTCCAGGGCGTACCACATCTCTGGAACTACTACCTTTATCCATGATCTCTTACTTCTGTGTATATTATTCAGAATCCAAACTGTTTAAAGAGCTTCAGGGTAATAATAACAAATCAAGAGTCATCATAGAGAATTGTAAGCCTATAGAAATTGCCTGCTATCTTTTATTTGTTAGAAAAGTCCATTTTTCTGGGTCTATCTAAACAGAAACATCCACAAAACCATTTCACATCTGTTTTACTTTTTTCTTCATATTACAAAAGCATGAGCTTTTTGTTTCATACATTTTTAGAATAATTTTTTTATTGTGTTAAAGCTCCACTGTTTTTTTACTAAAAGAACATGTAAAGAATGCAGATATATTTGAGATGCTGTTAATTCGCTTGTTAAGAGCCAGGAATTCAAGTGTGCCTGGTAGCATTCTGAAAATGTGTGCCTTCACAGGTGATATTCAAGAAGCAGGAATATGATATATTCAGTCACACAAGTGAAACTAATGTGATGTGAGTTGAATGACATAATAACTCAAGTTTATCTTTTGTATTTATAGTCCTTACTCTTAGTCCTTAGTCCTTAGTCTACTAGTTAATTTCTAGTAATACTTTTTATGCCAAATGAAAGATATTTTGTTTTAGCAGTATTTCTTATATTGACAGGTTGATCTTCTGTTTTGTAATTGTGTTTGTTCTTTTTTTGTTGTTGTTTTTCTATGAAAGTCAGTAGCAGGGGCAGGGGGGAAATTTCTCTCTTCAGGTTTTCTGGTAGTGCTGTTGTGCTTGATAAAGCTACTCTTGTTAATCATGGTATTCCTAGAGCTGTTTGTGAGAACTGCCCTGGATCTTTCTCCCTTCTTAAAAGCAATTTTTTAGAAGCTGATTTTTAAATTTTTTTAATTTTCTTTTTCTAATTGCAATTTTAAGGCTTTAGACTGGTCAAAATCTAGCTAATTGTGGATTGATCCAAACATATTCAGGGTTTATCATATTGCTCTTTCAGGAGTCTTAGAGTTTTCTTGTTGAAAGAGAAGCTTGAAACTGACTCAGTGACAGGTCTGCCTCCCTGTCAGGGAGCTTCTGGACCTTCATGGGTAGACTTATGATTTTGTCATACCGCCACGTTTAAGTGAGTGGAGGTTCTGTGTGTGATTGCACAGCTAATTCAGAGGTTGATAGAAGACATTTGTTACGTGCTTTCTGTTAAATTTACCACAGCTGACATACGCGGTATTGGCAGACTCATGAAAACATGGATGTAATCAAATTTTTATTAGTTAGTAGACAGTCGAGGATTTTAATCAATTAGTTTTTTAGTTCTGTGTTACTTTTACATGAAGAAATGCTTATATTTCATGGTGTATGAGTGGTTCAACTTGGCAGCTTGTGCATGTAAGACTTGAGTGACAATTTGACATTGTACATAGCCAGTCTTGGTCCTGGCTTCTCTGCTGTCTTTTTCAAAAGAAGTGGACTTTCCCTTCTCCAAGTGCAGTACCTTCTACAAGAAGGTAGGAACAAATTTCATTATCTGGTAGAGTTTTCCTGATAAAGGGTATCATAGAATCACAGACTGGTTTGGGTTGGAAGGGACCTTAAAGCTCATCCAGTTCACCCCCCTGCCACAGGCAGGGACACTTTCCACTAGATCAGGTTGCTCCAAGCCCCTGTGTCCAACCTGGAACATGTGCTTCAAATTTGATTGCATTTCTGCAGCATAATCTGGGGATTGAATCCACAATTCAGTCCTTAATATTTTTCTAGATACATTGAATTTCTCCTGAGTGATAGCTTTTTTCCTGTAGAGTGGTTTCTGAACTGTGACAAGAAGGACTTACCTCACAAGTTCAAGTGTGGTACTTGAAGCATCACTGCTACAGGTCAATAAACTGAAGTAGTACTACTCTCTGGAAGCGCTCAAGGCCAGGCTGGACGGGGCTTGGAGCAATCTGGTCTAGTGGAAGGTGTCCCTGCCCGTGGCAGGGGGTTGGAACTGGATGAGCTTTAAGGTTCCTTCCAGCCCAAACCAGTCTGTGATTCTATGATTCTAAATGTAGCACTCTAACCAAACAACGAAGAATACATAAGAAATTGTAACAAATTACAAAATGGGTAGTTTGTATACTTGAGCATGGGAAATGATGTAATTCAACAGACAGCAGCTACTTTAATTAAAAAAAAACCCAAAACAAAGTAATCTTTAGATGTGAGGTCACAACATAGGAGTGTTTTCCTTTCAGATACAACTTTAAACTTAATCTGGACCATAAGATTGGAAAGAAATACCTTCCCATACAGTAAAGAATTCATTAGTATTTGTTAAAAAATCATGTGGGTTTCTCCATAACAAGGGCATAAAACTGTTAACGCTTCAGTAGTCTGGTGTGTGACATACAATCTCTGTGCCTTAATGTTTTCAAGACCTTTGAAGGGAAAATGGTTAGTAAGAGAAAGTTTTTATCATGTTTTTATCACATGCACTATTTCTTTTTGAGAGCTAGAATGATACAACTTACTAGGATATGATGGAAAACCCAGAGATACAGAGCCATAATGAGCTCCTTGTAGACTTAATTCAGGATATATATTGATTTTTGAGAAGAAAATAAGTATTTCTCTGTAAGGTTAAGGTAATAGCTGAGTATAAAAAATGTGTAAGATTTTGAAATTAAATTTTAAGTGTTGCCATACATTGTGGGAAATAGTTCTGTTTATGGATGAGTAGTACTGATGCAGCTAAGGCTTTTGAGTATAAGTTTTCTGTTTTCATTGATATATGTCTAAATCCTTATCCTTTTATTATTGCATTACACTATAAAATTTCAGTATCACTGAAATGGCATAAAATTTCTTCCTTCTTGTTTAAGAGAAGCAACTTTAGGAACTAGTCCTGTCTATTACATTAACACAGCTTGGATTATGCGATGGTCTTATAGAGTCATAGAATCATTGAAGTTGAAAAACTCCTTCAAGATCATCAAGTCCTACTGTTCCCGCTGCACTGCCAAGTCCACCACTAAACCGTGGGAGTAAGGGTCTCATCTACACTGTAATGCTTCCAGGGACAGTAATTCCACCACTGCCCTGGGCAGCCTGTTCCAATGCCTGACCACAGTTTCAGGGAAGAAATTGTCCCTAATATCCAAGAACGTATCCTAACCCTCCTCTGTCTCAGCTTGAGGCTGTTTCCTCTTGTCCTATCACTTGTTCCCTGGGAGAAGAGACCAGCCACCTCCTGGCTCCATCCTCCTTTCAGGTAGTTGTAGAGAGTGATAAGGTCCTCCCTGAGCCTTCTCTTCTCCAGACAAAACACCCCAGTTCCCTCAGCTGTTCCTCATCAGACTTGTGCTCCAGGCCCTCCACCAGCTCTGTTGCCCTTCTCTGGACCCGCTCCAGCACCTCAATGTCTCTCTTGTAGTGAGAGGCCCAGAACTGAACACAGGATTCAAGGAACACCCTCAACAGTGCCCAGTACAGCGGGACAATTATTATTTGAAATGGTATGTTGTTTCTACAGAAGGTCCACTGGAAGTTTGTACAGGTTGTAATTGGTTTTGAAAAACTATATTTAACTGGGTAGGCAACTTACGTGGCCTTTTTTGAAGGAGCATACCTCTTAAAAAGCAAGCATATATTTTTGCTTTATAAAATAAGACTGTGGGAGGTATAACTGTGGTAAGGCTCCAGTATACCTGGTCTGATAAAGTGATATTCATCTTAGCTATGTTATAATTGCCGTATTTAGAAGTATTGGGTAGATCCCAATGTTTTGTATTTACCTGCTGGTCATCTTATGGATCATATATTGTCTGTATTCCAGAATATTTCTTACGGAGCAGTCTAGCTATAAGGTCACAATGGTGGAAAAGTCAGTGTTGAAAATCAATACTGTTAAGGTTTCTTAGTTTGAAGCATTGCAAGCTCTTAATATATCAAACATCTGAATAAATGTCTGTTACAAGAAATTGCCTTTTTTGAAATTGTTAGCTGCCACCCAGTTATTTCTCTCTTCTTCATCAGAATAAAGGTAGGCAGAATCATGAGATCCAGGGCAAATGGCATGCCTCTTTCTTTTAAAAGAGGATATAATGTTTTGGGCAGTGCACTGAATACAGCTTTGTCATTGCTGATTGGTGAGATTGAAGATGCTACATGAAGAAAACACTTAATGCACTTGTTGCTGTTTGAAAATCAGAAGTTTATGATGAAGTTTTTAGAAAAATTGGTAAGAGGCTTTGACTCAGTCTGTAGTGGGAGGGCATACATTTAAAAGAGGTTTACATTTTTTTGTGGGGAATTTTAACTAAAACTTGAGTGATGTGTATCTTTGGTAAGCACTGTTACAATCTTCTTGCTTTGATTAGATTTCTGAAGCAAAAACTTGATTATAATAATGCAATGCATGCATTCTGCTCTAAGTTCTCCTCTCTTTTCCTGCAAGAAAGCCTACCCTCTGCCTCAGTGGTATCAGCATATGTTTAAATTTTAGTATGCATTTTGTATAGCAGAGTAAACCAAAAGGATCTCTTCAGCTGATATGCCAGGCAAGTTCTTTGTTGATCAGATCAGGACCCTAGTAGTGGCCAGTTGTAGGGTAAGAAGGATACTAGACACGATCTTCCCTTCAGCACAGTCGTTCAAGAAAGGAGAGGAGAAGAGAGGATTGTTGTCCAGCTATCCTTTTCCATTTCACTACAGTGTTTTTTATGTATGTAGTGGTCTTCCTTCCCTTCCCCACGCTCCTTATAAACCTTATTTAAAAATACAGGAAATAAAAGTACCAATAAAACCTGAAGTTGTAACTAAGACGTGGTCAAGCCTATAGTGCAAGAATTAATTTCAATAATTGAGAATTTCCCAAGTGCAGTCTGTAATGAACGAACACTTGCTTTCCTCTGAAGTTGTGCATTTAAGCTGGAAGATCATTCTGTTACAGATCCCAGCTGCTCTCTTCAGGGACGAAAAGTAAGTATTCATAGCCATGGCCTACGGAGGGTTGTTCAAGAGATAGGATCTGGTTTCCTTCAGTGTTTGTTTTCAAGGATTATCTTTTGGTCAGAGGGGATGCACAGCTGTTTCACAGGTCCTAAATTTTCCATTCATTATCAACTTGACACCTATGGAAGATAGGCAAGATCTTGAGTTTCCATCAGTTCTTTCCCATGGACATGGAGACTAATTTTAGAACACTTGATAGATAAACAATTGAAGTGATTATTTTAGAGCATTTTAGGTCACATGCCAGTATTCTCTTGTTCAGATGATAGAGATGGCAACAGTTGCAGGCCATGGCATACTAAGACACTAGATAGTTTTAATAGTAGTTCTTTTACTTGTAGGCACTTCAGTTTGAACATGTTTGTCTACAAATAAAATACCTGTTTTGGTGAAAGTTCCACTAGGAATAACGTTTAAAGAATACTGGTTTTCGTGGTTTTTTTGTTTTTTTGGTTTTTTTTGTTTTGTTTTGTTTTGGTTTCTTTGGTTTTTTGTTTGGATTTTTTTTCGGGGGTGGTGGTGGTGGTTTGGGTTTGCTTGGTTTATTTGTTTGTTTTATGGGATTTTCTTGCTTTTGGTTTGGCTTGTTTTGTTTTTTTGTTTTTTGTTTTTTCCCTGTCTTTTTATTGGAGTGTCTCTTAGTCCCCTGCATAGTGACTTTTAAAACTGATCTAGCTGTCTGTTGTTCTCATCTTCAGGGAGACTTCGTGAACATATTGTCTCTGAAAAATCTCAGAGATTGGCAGGTTGAAGTCTTATTACTAACTTCACATGAGAGAGTTCAAATATTTGAGGGAGAGTGGTGTGCAGTAGTTAAGTCAGCAGTAGAACAAATAGCCAAGAAAAAGAACCTGGCACTTTTAAATTATTTGTCAAACACAATTACATTGGAGTTTTGGTTTCAGAAGTGCTATTTATTGTTCAGTCCATTAGTTGAATTCTGTTGAAACAAACAAACTCACCTGAAGTAGGAGCTTTTCAGTTGAAGCTTCTAAATTTTTATCACTTTTGCTATGTGACATCCTCATCAGTTGAAAATTATGTCTCAGTTCATAACTGATGCAACTCAAAAGTTTAATTTGTTGAAAGGGGAAGTGCAAGATATCAAGGGAGGGCTTGATATTCTCCTGTTTGTGCTAAGCCTTAAAAACTGTCTGCTAGGTCAGCCAATTTATGTCTCAGTCATTCTTTACTATGTCTTCACAATGACTCAGCCCAGGCAGTTTTCCATCCTCTTTTCCACCCCATTCCCCTGGATTAGTCATATGCAATTTAGCAGTATTAGAGAGCTGTTGGCTCTATCTGCTGATAGTTTCAATTATCAAAAGACAAAAGGACTTCATTCACATATAGCTTGTAACCTGGGGACTTCATTCTGAACAGAATAGAAAGCCAGTCTTTCTTTCCTTTAAAAAAAGTCACTGTGATATAATTAGTGTCTGGATTTAGTAAGGAAAAATGAAATTGCAGTTTTGCACTAAATTGCCTTAGCACAAAAATAAACACAAAGAAAAAATTCAGCTCAAAATTGATTGTCTCTCATAGTCTGTTTATAATGTTAACGTCTTCTGCATTGTTTCAACCTTCTCATTTTCTGTTATCTTTTTGAGCTTCTTTCTTGACATTTATTTCTTAGTATAGCTATAAAATTATCAAACTGAAAACCAAAACAGCTAAAATACTGTGGTGGTGCATGTTACACCTTAGAATTACGTGAGTACATTATAAACAAATGGCTTCCATGGCTTCCCTTCCATATCACAGCTTAAGCTGCTCATATGGTATACATCTGTGATCTTTTGGCAGCATGCTTAGCTCCTGCATGGGAGTTTTTTGAGTTTAGAACTAAATTCATATCTGTCTTCCCATCACTCCAAAAATTATGAAAGTCTTATGATTCTTTACATGGCTGCCATGAAGTGGGCTAATACATGCTACAGAAGCAAGGAGATTCAGTTAATAATATTGCATCACAGGAATGAAGGTGAAGATTTTTATAATAAAACAAATACTTTTGGGTTCTTTTCTTTATCTGTGTGTTTTGTATATGTAGATTATGGTGGATTTCCACAAATGTATGTTATGCATATGAATCTATTATGCGCAAATATAAAGGGTGATTGATCCTTGGTTTATTCACTTGATTCATGCTGCATCGCTTTCAGAAAAGGTAGTAATGACCATACAGATGGTTGAATTGAATACATAGATGTATATCAACAAGTTTTAGAACAGTTAGATGGCCAGAAGTCTCATTGTTTTAATACTTAAGAAAGCGCATTTAAGTGAGGCTTTTTCTGCTTAAGTGTGAGCTTAAAAATATGAAAGAATAGATGGGGAAAAAGTTAATTTACAAAAAAAGCACAATAAGAGAAATACAAAGGAAAGATCTGAAACTGGTAGGATTATGAGTGGAAATTTTTTTGGGGGGGTTTGTTTTTGTGTTTTTTTTCTTTTTTTTTTTTTTTTAAATTTGATGTGAATTGTACTAGGCTTATGTTCTTGTTAGACTTATTGTACTTCTGTTACTGAATAATGATGAAAAAAAAGTTACCATCTCTTTAGAACAGACCAAGATGTTCCACTAGTCTTTCTCTTCTGAATCTGAACAGCAAAAATATTTGTGTGTCACAAAGGCAAGCCATTAGTTTCTAAGGAAGATTTTATATAGATGAGCATACTGAAATTATCATCCTCAAATAATTTGTGTCCAAGAGAGCAAAAAGAATTGGCTGAACTGATTTCTGGCTTACTCAAGTAATGTTTTAATGCTGAATCCTTGGGAAGTTATGGAAGACTTGAAAATGTGCTACTGTTCTGTTAGTGTACGGTGGGTATCCTGTCTCACTTGTCCGTGTTGAAATCTGAAGCTGCGTATGCTGTAGTCAGTCTGGAATTAAAGTACTAGACAAATCTGCTAAAATACTAAGGAATTACAGAGTGAAAATGTAATTGTTGCTGGTAAATTTCATTTATTAAAAAAAACCAAACAACCCTGCATCTCAGATTGTCGTACCAGAGGATTAAGTTTTACATTCCTATAGTTAGTCATTTACAAAGAAAACAATCAGTTAGACTGACCCAAAAGTGAAAAAAAAGATTAAGGAAATCTGTGGATGAAGGATATTGCAGCAGACATTTTGGAGTAATGTATCAGTTTTTCATCTTTTACTTGAAAGGTGGTTTTAATTATATCCCATGAGATATCTGAAGATGTAAGACACAATAAAGTAAGTGATAGCTATGGTTCTTACTTTTGTACCATTCATCAAGTCTAAAATAAGTATTGTATGTATTTAATTTCTAAAGAGACTACTGTAGATAGGAAATCTCTGGGTGTAAGCACTGTAAAAGCGTTAGTAAAACAAAGGAAGTGACAAAGAGGAATAGGAGACTATCATCTGAAAAAGATTTTGGTATCTCAAGGCAAACAGCTTAAAAAGACCTCACAGTTTGATCCTGTAGTAAAAAGATTTGTCTTTTTCAAGATTGTATAAGAGTAGGGAGTTAGATGTTTTATTTCATGGAGCACTTAACTCTTATGTTAGCATATTGTGTTGCGTTTTGCGGCCTTACTGTTTTCAACGTAATTCTAAAAACATTGTATGTGTGGCAAAAAGCTGCAACAGCCTTTTCTGTCAAGTGTCATAAGTCACAGGAAGGAACTATGGCTGGAAGCTGAATCTAGGTAAGTTTACCCCGAGCTAGTAATAGGGGAACAAGTAGTTTATTCTCTATTAAGTCTTGTCATAGTCCCTTTTTAAAGACGCACTTGTTCCAAAAAATACTTCCACTTAGAATGAGTTTCTAGTCTGTGAATGGGTGATACCTTATTGGTCAGTCAGCTGCAGGATCATTTGTTGCTCCCTTGAAATTTTGTTTTCCCTTGAAATCTGAAGACATACCTACAGGCTGTATACATGATGTATCACTGCTGTGTTTTAATGTGTTCAGAGAATAAAACATAAGTGAATTACCATGACTTCCCGCTCCT
>NW_009930694.1:0-17521 GCF_000696875.1 Nestor notabilis
TGGAGGAGATGGTGCGAGGTCTCGGAGGAGCTGGGTGTTGTGAGTAAATGAGTGCCAGAAAGCGATTTAAAATGGGAGCTTTTTGCAGAACTTCATAAAAAGCTTTGGGTTGGAAGGGATCTTAAAGACCATTTAGTTCCAAACCACTGCCACAGGCAGGGACACTTTCCACTAGACTAGGTTGCTCCAAGCCCCATCCAACCCGATGCTGAACACTGCCAGGGAATGGGCAGCCACAGCGTCTCTGGACAACCTGTGCCAGGGCCCCACCGCCCTAACAGTGAAGAACTTCTTCCCAATGTCTAATTCTTCCAGGGTGTTGGTTTAAAATAAAGTTCATCCCAGTTTGGGGATGATATGCGTTTATCAACTGCACAAACTTCATTCTTGCAATAAATATTTTGGTATTTGCTTACATTTCCTACACATATTGTCCATGAAGGACAGGCTGTGTTGCTTCAGAAGCCTGAAGTCACTTCATCCACCTAAAAAAAACACTGGAGGGGCATGGAGCCACCACCTGCAGTGGGTTCAGGCTCAGTGATGCTGCAGTGGTGGCTTCACAGTGGGTTTGACACTGTATTGTGGAAAATGTAAATGCAGAGAGGATGCACATGAATGGTAGAAGGCAAATAGCTGAGAAGTGTTGCCAACACAGACATTGCAAAAACAAGCGCAAAGAGAGTGCTGGTGCCAAGACAGAGTCTGTTGCTGGAGAGCTTGGCCTTTCAGTACAACTCATGGGTTTAAAGAGACAAAATGACTTTTTCCCTCCATCTATGCCACTATTGTAAGTGGCTTTTTGTTAGTTTTCCTGGCCATTTCAGATCCTTATCCAGACACACAAACCATTAGAGCAGTATCCCAACAATTGCACTGCACCTGAGCGCAAGATCCATCATCCACTTATGCACAACAAATTGCAACAAATCTGAGCTTTGCATTAGGTGAGCAAAGAAAAACTAAGCAGCTCAGAAAGCACTCATGAGAGCAAGCATGTTCACAGACAGCCATGTAGGCTGGCTGGTATGTACTTCTTCAAAGAAGGGCATATCTGATGGGGTTTCTTGCTTTATTTTGGGGGGATTTTTATTTTCCTTCCTTTGGAGTTAAAGCACATTACTCTGTACAATAAGGTATGTGTGTCAGATCAGGATTTGCAGCTTCAAACTATAACTCAGCACTGTTATGTTTTATAACAGCATCTGTATGCATGGAGGTGTCACTTCTAAGTATTGATAAAGATGAGTGTCACTGATGACATCCTTTCTTTTCTTTCAAACAGCAACTTACAGATTAAAGCATTTGCCAGGCATGTGGAGATCAAGCTCAGTGTCCATGTTCACCCAAGTGGTGGTTTTCAGCACTCACCTTGGAAAAAGTTCCAGTCCTTATTCTATGGACTATAGGAGTCAATTATTTGCAAAGCTGTATAGCAGACAGGCCTCCTTCATAATCACTCTGATTTATAAACATTTGTGGAATACTTTGGGAAGCCTGTTGGCCGCTGAGCTCCCCATGCCCATCCTCTCTACTTTGTTTCAAGCATGAAAAAAAAAACCCAGCACAGAAAGACTATTACTGCTACTCATAGTGTTGTCCTAGTTGATCTGCTGCCCTTAGCTTCTCCTTTGCCAGATTCAGAGGAGTAAATGGCAGTGCTGACGTTACTGCATAGTGTGGAGGCTGCCAATTAGCACCTGTGCTTTGGATACCAATTTGAACAGGAACCTCTTCCTATTCAAGTATGTAGGCTTTTGAGGTCAATGAGGTGGAAGAAGGAGGAAAACTGAAGAATAGAAAAAAAAAAGCTATGGAAGAACCACAAAACCTGGGATGGAGCAAGTCTTTTGGGCTTTGTCATACAAGGGGAATGTTCCCTACAGTAAAGGGCTTCTTTTGGTAAAACTAAACTGCACAGATAATTTTGATGAAGAGCATAAAAGCATAATCATATATTTTGTGAAACTTCAGTAGTGAATGTGCTGTTTAATTATGAGCTTAAGTTTCTCTTGAATGGAATTTGACCATCAGACCTCCAAAACGTATTTTTGCTTATCGAAGCTCAAAGTATGCCAGCCAAATCTGCTAATTAGCCCCAAAGCATGAAATTCCCAGTCTCTCTGTCAGCTGGCTCTGTTTCAGCTGGTATTTGAGCACATGGAACTTTCAGGAGATAAATGAGGTGCGTAAAGACAGGTAGGAAGAGTAGGATGAGATTGTACTCTTTATTACCAGAGAAAGCCCTCTTCACCGTTTACCAGGTTATTTCAAGAAAAAGGAAAATATAACCTAATGTCAGAAAGAATACTTTGAAGACACATCTGGCAGCTGTCTTCCTGCCCTGTGTCAGTCTCAGCCTGGGTCTTTCTCACATGCTGTCTCCAACAAAGATAAAGTAGAGACTTATTAAGTATTTTTTTACAAACAGGGTAGACACCAATGTACTCTCAAGGAGTAACTAATTTTACAGGGAGGTAAAGAACCACCTTTGAAGGAGATTTGCCTTTACTTGCAAGACATACAGTGCAAACTGGGGAGCAGGTAGTGTTTACAAAAGTATGTGATGTAGTCAAAGCAATAAGAAGGGAAAGTGATTCCTGTAGCTCTGTTTTGAATAATATTGATGATGCAGCACTTCATTTTTTGGGGCCTGACAGAGCTATTACAGCATGATGAAGGCCTGCATAAGATATTTTAGATGAATATAGAGAAAGGAGAACGTGTCTTAGAAATGTTACACTGGAAGAAAAAAATAAAGGAGCAGTATTTATAACTAGTCTTCACTTGATAAAGAAGCCACTAGAGACTAAGAGAGGAGTGCAGAAATAAAGTTCAGGAGATCTTGGCTAAGACTGGGGGGAAAAAAAAAAAGAAATGTGATATTGTGTGAATAAATTACATTCCAATGTAATTGGAGTCATAATTCCAATTGTACTTTACAATTACATCCATGCTTATTTCCCAAAGGTTCTCTGCATATTAAGGGTTCCTCTGTAGTTCCTCACTTTAAATTTCTTACCTATTTCAGCTGTGAGTTTTACTTCCCAGATCTCAATTTCTGTGTTCCACTAGAAGATTGTTATAAACCTGATTTTCTCACAGAAAAAGATTTCTCACAATTTCTCACAATTATACATGTGGCTTCAAAAATTGTTGTGGTAACCTTAAAAAGCTCTTATTGCAGACATTCAGTGGAGGGAAAGAAAGTTCAGAACAGAAACATCCTGCTAACTTAGAATTGAATTGTTTGAAGCTACCTAAAGACCAATAAAAGACAACCAAGCTTGAGAGTTTAAAAGCACAGTTAGCACCTTTCAGCACAGCTGAAAGCCCTCACCTGGGAAAGGGCAGCTTTTCTCTCTTAGTTAGCTGATCTGCAGAGCAGGTTCTAGTTCTGCCTGCAGTATGCTTGACTGTAGCAGAATCTTCTAGTCTTACTACTCTTCTGTGGTGCTTTTTCTGGGGACATGATTTAAGGGCTGATAAAGACCTGCTTGAAAAATCCCAGTTGCTCACATACTGTTGTATATGAGACTTGAAAATTGAAGGGGACCTTTTATTTTTGTGATCTGAGGTTAGGAACACTGTTTGAGAGCAGTCATTCTGCTCTTTTTCCACTTTGTTACTCAGCTGAAGTATATCTTGTAGCTAAAGTGGTATAAGATGTGAGTAAACATTTTAAGTTAGTCTTCTATTGAATACTTAAAGTGTAATAGAAACCTTCACTGTGATTACTATATGAAATGATATGATAAATAGCATTCATCTGTCTTGTATCTGTGCTATCAAATTCTTGGACTACAATTTAATTATTGTCTTAATTATCCTTTACATGTAGGTGCAAACAAAAAATTGCATGAAGACAAGAAAAAATTCTCCCATTTCTGGCATATTTTTTCTTTTTTTCTCCAGTTTCAGGTTTTTTTACAAACTGCTCTAAACTGGCCTTTGCCAGTGGCATGGAACATATCTGAGTGGGTAACAGCTGTGCCTTTAAAAGCCACTGAAATCCATGCATGCAAGAGAGAAATTCATGTCCTATGCACATTGCTCAGCTAAGGAGCTTCCTTTTCATCCATGCAAATGTAAAAACATGCAGACTATCAAAATAGCCACTGTAGTCAAGAAACAATGTATCGCTATTTTAAAAATACGTTAGGCATTTTAAAGTTTGTGATCACAATGCATTTGTTAAAGATCATTCAATTCATAATCAAGTTCTTTGCATAGTGTGAATTAAAGAAGGAGGAACTAATTCTAAAGCCAAGGGTGAGGGCCACAAAGTAGATGTTGCCCAGAGAAATCAGAAAATAATAACATGAGCCATAACTGATGCTGATGAAAGATCCAATCTATAACACCATTGGCAGTAAAACAGACATCATAGCCAGCATCAGGACAAACTAACTGATACCATTAGTTTACCCTTCCACCCCAAGATTCTTGCTCCATCTCAAACCTGAAAAAGTTAAGAAGGTAAAGACCAGTGACCTCTCTATCTGAAAATGTCAAGACATTGAGACATCTCACAGGTGTTTCAGGTCATGCCTGGCTCCTTCACACATGAATACATAAAAGCCTGCTTACGCCAAACCCCTGCAAAGCAGTATCCAAATTAAAATTTCCATCACAAAATTGCCAGTAAACTCTATCTCAGTGTAATGTCAATGAGGTAGCTTCAGCTACATAGACTTTCATAATCATTTAGCTTTGTTACAAAGTGCTATTCATATGGGTAAAAATCCTTCTATGATCAGGAAACCACAAGTACTGTACTTCTGGTGCAATATGACTCCTCAGCTAGACAGGCTACTCAGAGAAAGCCAAAATAGACACCATTCCTCATTCTAGATTTTAAACACAGGGATATGGAATTTTAAAAGAGGTTCTGATTCTCCATACTTTTAAATATTCCATGGTTTGGGGTTTTTTTATCTCTCTAGTTTAGATTAATTAAAGTTTGCGGGTTGACAGTTATGTTCTTTTATTATAACATAATGTTTCATTAGTGGGAAAAATGTCATCTGCTCAGCAAAAAGAATAAAATGAAGGACTCTCAAGGATTTTCTTAGCTGCTGGGCTGAATGTAGCAGTGTATAAACATGCCAAAGCAAAGACATACAAGAAATCATGCTGAAGTAAGACACTTAATGTTATACCTTCTGCCTTAGGTAGATAATAAGGATAATAAATAAGGAAACACACAGGTTAAATGCCTTACCTGGAATATTAAACAGATTTTCACAAAAAATCATCTATTTACTTTAAAAGTATTTCACCACCATTCAACCATTCACTTTCACATGTAGCCAGAGCATGTCCACTTCACTTTGGTGCAGTTAAGAGAATGGCAACTTCTGGTGCTAGAAAAAGAACTTCATAAGATAATTGCTTAAGATAATTGATAAGCCTTGCTTTGTCAATAGACAAAGTCAATAGTTTAGGAGATTCCAGCACTGCATTCCAGCGTGTGCTGTTGTTCATTCCTACTACATGTAAAAAGTTTCAAAGAATGCTGAGTTGCTCATGGGGCTGTGTTATGGCTGGGAAATCTTCACCACACATGTGCAAATAACATTTTAATTTTTTTTTTAAAATAATTCGTATGCTTGCAGTACAAAACTTACTAATAACATTTAAAATATTACTCTATAAGGGGTTGTTGTGTTTTTTTTAGCTTTACCTTACACATGTACTGGTTCTTTGTCACTGTTTTAAGGTTTGGGTTGTTTGTTCATTTGATTGTTTGGTTTTTGTTTGTTTTTTTGGGGGGTTGGGGTTTTTTGTTTGTTTAGGGGGTTTTTTTGTTGGTTTTTTTTTCCCCTTCTTCTTACTTTTTGTCCAAATTGTTGTTTTAAGGACAAGAAAAAGAAATTGGATTCTTTGTCCGCTGTGGAGTCTAACAAACAGCCCTTTTAACACCCAGGTGCTTTGGAGAGGTTTTTTTCTAGAAAAAGAACTCTGACTGCAGTAGTGCCATATGTACAAAATATTTTCTTTATTAATGTAAAACTGTGAAATAGAAGCCAGTATATGAACCATATATTTTCCTTAGGGCACAAGCTTAGGTTCATAATCATCAATAAGAGAAAAACAGTGGAAGGATCAGGACTACAAAAAGCCCAAACAAGTTCCTTGTTTTGGTAGGTCACGGACTGGCATGTGGTTTTATACACTAACCATTTTATTATGTACCTGTTGAGTTTCCTGCCGATACAATATACCTGATAGAGAATCTCAAATAGTAATGAAAAAAATGACAGGCAAGAATACAAAAAGGAGGAAAAGAGAGAGAGAAGTTCGCATGCATGCTTGCATGCTACTGTTACTGCAACCAGAATGTGGCCAAAACAGCATTAACTGTGTTGCATCAGGGCTGGTCAGTTTTCAGCCTCTTACCTTGTTATGCTGCACACCAACACAGGGCTCTTCAGTTTGCTCTTTTCTGTACTCCTCTATACATTTATACAGTAACAGGAAGAATCAGCTGTCTATTATCAAACATCTGAGTGATTGTGGTGTTATTAAACATGTAGTGGTACAAATTTAAATTTATGTAAGATTCAGTGGTGTTGAGCCTACTCTTTATTTTGCTGTCTATATGTTAGATTGTTATTTATTACGTTAGGCAAAAGGTAAGCTAGTCTAGAACACACTTGGCATAATTATAGTCAAATATGTTCCTTCCGCTTTTAATTTTCAGTGTTACTTAACGTTCATTATATTCAACAAAAAATATAAAAATGTTAATTCTATTTCTTTCAGTTATCAGAATAAAAATTCAGAGTAGAAAATAGTAATGGACTAGGAATTCAGTAATAGGGAGGAATACGTGTGTTTGGAAAAAATACATGTATTTGTAGTATTTCTAAGTTTTACCCTTTAAGCGAGTCATATTTTCTGCTAATTATGTGCATAGCTGCTAGCAATTTATTTTGTTACTTTCCAACTATTTTCAGTTACGGCAAAGATTTCTTAACATCTCTATCTGTGACAAGCTTTACAATTCTACCATTAGTGGACAGAGGAAGGAAAGGAAAGGCAACCAGAAGAGCAGAGATGAACAAAATGTCATTGTTTGCAGAACTCAAGATCCCAGCTGAAGGAGACTTGTCACATGTCATGCAAACACACACTTGCATACACACCTACCAACCTCCCCAAGACAATAAAAAAAAAGAAAAAAATCACGCCTACAAAATCTCACTGCAATAAGAATTCTCCAGAAAATTACCAGAGAAATTTATCAAACCCCCGAATACTATTGAAGTTTTTCAACATCAATTACATGAAAAAGAGCAAATCTTCGTAGAAAATGTGACTGATAGAAGTTCCATTTCAGAAGGAAATTTTTACGCATTTAAGAAATTTTCTTTTGTTCATATTCTACTTCTCCATGTCTCCTTTATATCTTGGAGATTGTCTTTTTTTAGCTCCTATTTTTATTAGCATTCAGTTCATTTTTGTAAGAATAATTTTCCAGTTTATTACTGGAAAGCTGAAGATGACTATTAACAGCTGTTATTGATGATTAATCTTTTTATTAACACACAACTGTACCTTTTGCTTCCAGGTAGTCTATTTCTATCAATCTTCATTTGTTAAAATAAAAGCAAATCAAATCTAATACAGATAGATAGATAACTATTATAAACTATAAAAATCTTTGAAAATATAAGAAGAAAAAAATCTGAATTTTGCAAAGGAGAAAAATACGTAGTTTAAAGTGAAAAATAAACTCTACACAAATGGGAGTTATTTCAAATACCAGACAAGAAAGTAAAAGACAGATGTAGTTAACCAATGAGTACATCTTATGTAGCATTCTCAGGAAGAAAAAACAATCATTATCATTCATAGGGTGATTAATACAATTAGTCAGTTATTTTCCAATTAAATTGGAGCAGTGTTAAAAAGATGACTGTCATAATTCTCATTCTGCTAGGGAGAGGGAGAAAAATAAAGACAATGACTACCACCAGCATCACTCCACAATGCTGTATGGCCCCCTTAGAATACCAGGCTAAACTCTGTTTTCCTTCAGAGCATCTTCTACTGTTTGCCACAGACAGATTGTCCTTAACTCATTCTCTTGAGTGAATCTCATCAGAAACAATAAGATACCTCTTTCCTTAACACTTAGCTCAGACCTAAAAGGTATGGTGGGGTCAATTAGGTCTTACAAAGCTGATAACTTCTCTGCTATGAATTTTCAATGCTACATATGCACATGAGGAAAAACATTCAGATGTACTCTTGCAAGAAAAAAGATTAAAGAAAAATTTGGCATAGACAGTATTTTACTGGTAAGGGAAAACCTATACATGTGGAACACAAAAAGCAATGGAGTCTTAATGCTAACCAATAGTAAATCATATACTTAAACATGGAGAAAGCTTCTGCAGATCTCGAACTTAAAAATAATGTTGCCAGACAATTTCCAGGTAGTGAAAGCTTCTGAACAACTCTCTTCCCACTGCATTTAAGATTTGACCAATAAACATCCTAACAAAAAAGCCCACTTACTTTCCTTAAAAATCAAACCTACTGAGTTTAACTAAATAAAGTAAGAATGTTTTGTAGACTTGCAACTTTTATTGGGGTAGTTTTTAATGCAGAATGACAACACAAAAAGACTACATTGTGTGCTAGATAACGACATAAAGAACTGGGATGTAACTGTAGCTCTACATAGGCATGGGTTTTAGCTTCAGTGGACCTTGGGTTTCATAGTGTTTAGATGTTCAAATGAATAATTTGTTATGTCTGTTCAATTTTTTAATTACAATTACAAAACCAATTGGTATTCTTCATGTGTTTGAACAACTTGACATGTGGATTCCCATGTTAATTTCTGAGTGTAGAAAATGATCATTCTTTTCTGAGTCTTTATGGAATTTTACTAAGTAGAAAGTTACTAGCAGTTGTTAATAGCTTCTGCCAGGGCCCTCAGGCCCCAGATATATTATAAGATACTTGCAATCTTCTGTAGCCCAGTGCAAGTAATGGAATCTTATTATTTCATAAACTCACTAGATCACAATATCATCAACTCCGCCCTGGAGATTTCTTTCAGTGAATTATGCAATATCAGTTACAGATTTTGTTTTCTTAAAGGTTAAAATGCTATTGTCTGTGGATATTTTTCTCTCCCTTGAAAGTTCAATAACCTAGGACCCCAAGGGCACTGTGAGCCCTGACCATCTCTGACTCCTGCCTGGGGCTCCCCCACCCTGCCCACAGTCCAGCACCCCATTTCTGCCCCCTGGGGCCATCAGACCCTGCCCCAGAGATACCACAGCAGGACCGGTCTCCAGCTCCCCACAGTTCTGCTTTTCACAGCCAAGGAAGGGCAGAATCCCTGAGCCAGGCCCACATCTTGGCCTGTCCCTGTCCCCAGGGAGGTGACACCCAGGGCTGGTGCTACCCCAGTGTCCCCCAGCTGCCTCACTCCTGGCTGGGGCTGGGACAGGTCCTGGCACCTGGCCCTGCTCTGCCACCCCAGGAGAGTCCCTGCCACCCCAGGCTCAGCCCCTGCTGTGCCCTGACAATCACTCAGTGTGTTCTTCCCTACAAGGCATTTTCAAAGAATCTTTACTGTTTAATTTTATCATTCTTCTTGAAGTAGTATGTTGCATAAAATGTTAAAGGTATTATAATGTAAGAAATGGAATTTTATGGCAGCTCTCCTAAATCACTCAACAGATTGTCTATATTTTAAACTGTACTTGTCTGCCAATTTACCACACATTATTTTTACAAATAACTTCATACTACTGTACACAAAGACTGAACGCTTTAAATAGTAAGCCACATCATGGGGAACAAACTGAAAAATAAGAGACTGAAGTACATGCAGGTCTCTTGCTTTTCATTTTTTTTGTGGTGGTGTTTTAAAGTGAGGGTGCATTTCAGGTGACTAAACTTTTTCTGGGAGAAAGTGAGGTGTCACCATGCATGTATGTCAGTCTGTTATCCCAGCACTGATCTGTTCAGCCAGTGCCCAGTTCTTCATTACAGCTGTCCTCTGTGGCCTTGACATGCAATGCAAGTTATGGCTCTTGAAGGACCTCTTTCAGGGCAAGCTAGGTATTCGCTTGAGGATGTTTCTCTGCCTTTCACCTCCAGAGAGGCATCTTCTCTTCTCCTGTCACTGCTGCCACAGGTCCCCGTGCAGCTAGCGTAAGCAATATACTGATCTGAAGGGATGCACACCCATAGCATGAGCTCTTGGGAGCACTATAACAGGCATGGCATGCCAGAAGGCGCAGGGCTTAGAGGTCCATACTCCTCTCTGGTTGTTCTTGTTGTGGCAGATTTCAGGATCTGGGTTTCAGGTTTTCTGCACATACTGCTGTATTTGTTAGATTTGGCTGTGTCTTCAAGACTTTTGCAACATAATGGAACCCAAGAGTTTCATATTTTGTTTAAAAAAAATTACTTTCATGCAATCTTATGACTCAGGAATTTGAAGTGATAGGCATGTCAAACCTGTAGTTTAACTAGGACTTCTGAGTAGAGAGAAGGAAAGAGACAGAATAAGGACAACTAGAGTGATGCTTGTGAAAAAAATAAAATAAAATCACTGAGTGCATAAATGTCTTCTTTCATATTTTTGTTTTCCTTTTAAACACGGGTCAGTGCTTCTGAACCTGGATGAAAGAATTCCAAGGAGATTGAAATTGTGATCTCAAACTGGGAGAATTAGGGAAGAAAATAAAAACAGCATGAGAAATAGTATGCCTTTGTCCTGACTTCTCAATTTGAACAGTAAACTTTACAGCAGGTAGACTGGCCTACAGATATATCATCTGTTGTTAAATATTACCTCCAAAATGCAAGTGCTAAGATCAGGAAAGCCACCACTGTCTGTCAGTCTGTCAGCAGTTCTCAGTCTCCTGTAAGCTGTTTGTTCCATAGCCCAGATCTCTTCTGCATGTGATAAACAGAAATCGTATGGCAGAATTTCAAAACACATTGATAAAGTCTGTCATGACTTTCATTGGTATGTATATAAAGGGATGAATTTTTTTTACTCAGTTATTACCACGACTTGATTTCATTTCAAACAGTTGACTCTTTTGACCTGCTATATTTATAAGAAACTCATAAAAGTGATTTTAAAAATACAGAATATTCAAATATAGCTATACTAATACTCCCCACGGGGTTTTGGCTTTATGTTTAGAATTTGCCGTCTGAGTGCTTGAATACTCAGCCTTCTTATTATATTGAGTTTAATTATCTTGTAGTCAGTATTGCTGGGGAATAGAGATGTCTTCATGTGTATTTATTTTTCCTCTGATAATTTCCCTCACTGGTTTTTACTTTACATTCTGTATTGCATTAATCCTTTCCATTATATTAAAGGTAGATACTAACTGTGGCCATAAAAGATGTAGTGTTCCAAGTTTCAGATAAATTTCAAGAGGAACAGAAATATCTTCCAAGTGTATTAATATGACTTGCTATAAAATATCTATTTGGGAATGAATGCAGCTTAAATTTATTAAATTAATCCAAAACTTCTTGTTAGATCATATGGCTGAAAGAAAACATTTGGTAAGCATATCGTACTGATGATTGTACTAGAAACTATGACTCTTATTTTAGCTTTTCACTGCATGATGCAGTCTTCATAATTTCAGATTATTCTACAAAGTATTATGAAATCAGTTAAGACATACAATGTTTTCAAGCACCTTTAGTGAAAAATTGTATTTTTCAGTAATTCAGGAATATTGTGACAATAATGATAACTGTAATATACTCCCCAAAAACTTGTGTTTTCCTTATGTAAGATGTTTTGTCATGTTGGATTTGAATCTATGTTGCTATCAGAAAGACTTGCTGTTTTCCTCTCTGCCTTTAAAATGGTGTACTAACAAGTACTCACTGATGAAACCATGGTTACAGTGGAAATAAGTTGTATCTGCATCACAGTGAATTCCTACTCATTTTTGTTGTGTCCCTCATTGTTGGCGTGTATTCAGCATCTCAAGTAGCAGCAGTTGCTCTGGTATTCAGAAAAAGAGGGAGGGAGGAAAAGGGCAGGGGGAGAGATCGTTCAGGTACTTAGCTATGGTCTTCTTTTGAGAAAAAGAGGTCAAGAAGGAGTTCTTAAACTTCAAAAGTCTAAATATGCCCTTGTGACTCTTCTTCAAGTCAGCGAAGAACAGAAACATGCTGACTTGACATCACTTCTTTTTAAATGACATATCAGTTGTCCTTCCTTCTGCATCACTGATGTAAAGCAAAACCAAATCAGAACACATACTAGGCACTTTTCTCCCTGGACTCAGGGCCAGACCAAAAATCAATGAAACTGTTCTCAAAGTAAAATACATGTCAGCAGGAGTTTAATATGTCAGAATATGATTCTAGATGGTCAGCAAATAAAGCATCGGATGTATCACTTTTCAAAACAAATAAATCATCTCTTCCCAGTATATTTGTATCTATCTTCTGCACCAAAACAGCAAATAGAGCAGAAAACAAAATCTTTCATATTCAAATTTTGGTGGACGTATGATGATGTTTACAGCTATAGGGCTAGAATTTAATTTGCGTGTGCTCTTATATCACACACGACTTTTATCGTACTATGCTTGGACATCCTTTTACAAGAACTGCTGTGGCACCTCTCTTGCAGGTGATGAGTGTAACCATGGTTTAATGGCATGGTCAGAACATCTAGTAGCATCAGAATTCATTCCTTTGGAAACAACTTGTTTTAGTTGTGTGGAGTTTGGGAGCAGATTGATCTGTTTAGATGTTCTTATGAAGAGGAAAACAACATTCATTATTGCTTCTCATTTTTACATTTACAACTATGAAGTTGTTTATGCAGCACACAAACAAAAAAAAAGCTAAAAACAAAACCAGAACAGAAATAAAAAAACAAAACAAAAGCCTCACAAAGAAAGAAACAAACAAAAAATCCCACAAAATCAAACCAAAACAACACTACCCCAACAGTTTCCAGCACAGAGAAAGAAAATGTGCTGTACAGGGAGGAGACCTGTCTCCAAAACCTGAACAATCAAGCCTTTCAAAAGAGTGATTTCAGGCTTGTCCAAAAGGCATTCTGGCCATTTTAGGAGTGCTGCTGTACCTGTGGGAAATATGTATGTGCCTGTTAATTTTTCTAAATTAGCATTACGATTTTAATTACATGTCTTTATTCAGTATGTCTTAATAAGTGGTGTTGTGCACTGTACTAGAGCATAACACTAGAGGTATTCTGGTCACCTGAAAACCACTAAGTTGATAATGCAAGCTGGTACAGATTTCTTCTTTGTGAAGTTTTTAACTTTTTCAGACTTTACAATTAAATTTAACAACTGTGGAATGATGTCCTCCCTTTTAGGAGAAAAGGTTACATACATATTAAAATTTTAGTATGGGTCAGGAAAACTGATTTCAAATAATCACAAACCAAATCCATCCTTATTATGTCTGCAAAAGTTTTCTGTGTAGTGTGAACATTTCTACCTTTTTTCCTAGCTCCTATTTTGTGCTGACTTTTATTGAATTGTGTGAGTATTGGCTTGGGCTGTGGAGATAACAGCATCACCTTTCTTGTTACATCTGCAGAACTCAGCTTTGGATGACATCAACTCAGTAGCTTTCTGGTAACTAGAGGATGGACTGGGCAGAGAACTGAAAGATAAAATCAGAATGCAAAAAAAGGTAATTATTAGAATGTGAAAGATATAGAAGTGAATTGCCAAGCTGAAGAAAACATGAAGTGAAAATGGACAAAAGAAAAGAAAATGGTAGCTTTAACAGAGGAAAGAAGAAACAAATCAGTATGACAACATGAGAATGCCTGTTCCCTAATGCAGCCTAGCAACAAAGGTGTTGCAAGCAATGAGCTAAGATATTTTACTTCAAGAAAGTACTGGCTCATTGTTTTTAAAATCATAAATCTTTAGACGAGATAATTTGCAGATAGAAAAGATAAAAGCAGTTCAATACATTTTATTTTCTGTCTGAGTTGCTTTAGGGTTACTTATTTTCTGTAGTCTAATATGAATATTTACATCCCCAAATGGGGCTTTTTTTTTTCCTACACACCAAAGAAATGCTTTTTAGGTATCATTGTGGCCATTGAAGAGCACAGCCTCTGTTGCCCTGTGATGTTTTATTCCCTTAGAAAGATAGATCCTTAGGTTGGAGGTATGAAGAATGCTGTTCATATTTAAACCCAACATCAATCAAATATCTGTAGACTTTTTTATTTCTTTTTCTGCTCTGCACACAGGGAGACATTTGATCTCAAGGTCTGAAGAAAATGTGGAAAGAGAGCTAAGGGGAAGGTTCCATCTTTGGAATATATGTGTAAATATTTCTTGGCTTCCTTGAGGAAAAGATGGAATTTACACTGGGAAAGCTGAAAAAAAATATTCAGAATAGCAAACACAAACTGCAGTAAAACAAAAAGCATCATGGAAAAAAAAAAAAGTATTTACCAAAAATATTATAATTCCAGCAAGAACAATAAAAGGAAATGTAAAAGCAAATTAAATCGTTATAAATAAATACATGACCTAATACCTTGTAATTCAGCCAAATTTTATGACCTGTTAAGAAATGAACAACTGTCTTGGAAATACTTCTGTAAAAATAACATTATGGATATTACATTTCTTGTCACTACTTAATATCCCATGTCAAATGAAAATGAGCAGTGCTTGAAAACTAGAAAGTGTTAGATATGGCTGAAAGGAGAATGAGAAATCATGAATGTTCTCGCTTGAAATTACAAGCAAGCAGTGGTATCTCCTTGAGTCATACTGTTACTAATAATAAATATTTAACAGTTGTAATATAGGTCTTGTCTAGATATAAAATTTGCACGGGTTTAACTAAAATTATATCTTATGTCTTCAGCTGAGCCACATCAAAAATGAGATCATATGGAGGGCTCAATACCTGTGGCTGTAACAAGACTGGATCTAAGAAATTTTGAAAGCAGTTTGAAACAAAGAACGAACTATATCTGGATTAAAGGAGGAAAATGTTTCCCTGTTTAAGCTCTATAATTCAAAGTTTTTTCATGGCTTCAGAAACAAAAAAAAATATATATTAAATCTGTGGATTATAACATAAACTTTTAGGTTTTAGTAAGTTCCATTACTAAATATGTTGAAGTAAATTATTTTCTTAGCTGTGTTGGTATACTTCAGAATTGGAACAGAGAGCAGACTTTTTATTCAGTACATTAGCAAGAGTTGCAATAAAGAGACATTTGGCTCCATGTGGTTTATGCTCATGTGCTGCTAGAAGAAATATAAATCCTAGTATCTTCTGCAGTTCAAAAAATACAGCAGGCTCCTTATAAGTGTGTGGGAGTGATCTGCAATAGAAATCAGAACTGCTTAGTAGATTTTTTAATCACAGGAAAACTGTCATTTATTTTGAGACCAAGTTGCTTTCTACAGTGTTTCATGAATTGTACAAATGGTTTTATTTGGATATGTTTGGTAGTCATTTTCTGGTGCTTTGGGGAGTGTGAACAGTGGATGGTAACAGAGCTGAAAAAGCTTTTATAATTTGCAGAGGTTTTAAGAAATTTCGCATTATTATTAATTCCTTGTATTGGAGAAGGTGATAAATTCTACTTAGGCAAGTCAACTTTGTTTACATGTATCCAAAAATCCAGTTCCAATTAAATTAGTTTTGAAATCTTCCATACAAAAGGCATATAACTAAATAAAAAAAAGAATTTTACTAAATCTGTATTACAGCGTTTAAGGAGAATTTTGCATTCAGGGCTGTATGTGCCGAACATCTAAGGATCAAAGAAAGATTGTCCATTAAGTAGAAGGGTGTAATATGGCCTATATATAGTAATTTAATAGAACTTAGTGTTTTATGTATGTCCAAATATATTCTAGTGGGGCAACACCATTCACATTGATTAAAAGTGTATTTCATATTGTTTTCATCTAACTCTAAATAGAGATGAAGAGATGGAAAAAAGCCCCCCGAAATCCCTGTCCTCTGCAAGCCCATTTTATGAATGAGATTTACAAAATACTTAAAATCTAATTTACCTTTCAAAGTCCCTAGCTCTGAAGTATGCACCAATGGCTATATGTCAGAGAGCAGATGGAAGGATACCTAAGCACTGGTGGTGTTCACAGTCAGTTAAATGAAACTGATGAACTGATGACATAGCTCATGAGCTTCTGAGAACCAGAACCCTGTCCTGACAGGACTTTGTCAGACCTCTTATTCATGAAGAGTAATGTGTACAATTGAAAGCTACTGGGCAAAAGCCTACATCAATTATGAGCCCATTTGAGATGAGAGATTTTGGCTCTGATTCCTAATCTGCCTGATGTAAGGCAATGACTTTAACCTGTATTTTGGGCAAATACCTTAAGTTGATAAATGGGAAGGAGAAGAATCTCACTCTTTCATGTTGAAATCTTTCCACTTTCTGTAACCAACAAAGTATTCTTTGGACCAGAACTATACCTTGGAGGCTAGAGTCCTCACCTATGGTGTATGTAACTGAGACCCAAATACCTTTTTTGGATATAGGTATCTAAAAACACTAAAGGAGTACAAGAAGAAAGACCTCTGAAAGAGGGTTGTGCTATTCAGACCTCCAGTGAATTTTGGTTATTAAGTCCCTGCTACAAATTGGATGAAGTAGGATTTTGACACTGACTTTCACATTACTTAGCTGAGGAACTTTAACTGCTAAGATATTGGCTATTCTGTTATACATAATGTTGTTTTCTTCTTAAAAGATGACTACTTTCTGGACAGTTATAGGAGACAATTCCTATAATGGGCTCTCAGTCAGAAAGAGTTGCCTATCTGCTTAGATTTAGACACTGACCTTTAATAAGGAGTAGATTCTTAAGTTCCTCTCATTTTTTCAGCATTCCAATTCATTATTGGCTTAGGCAGATAAATCATTACTTCCAGATTTTTCCTTTAGGCGTGTTGTGTAGCTTGGCAGGCCTGCACACTTAAATCAAAGATGGCAGATCTGTGAGATGACAGGAGGTCTGAGATCATGGTACTCAGAATTGCAATAACTGCATTTGTTTGGACGCTTAAGTATAAGCTGTAACTTGCTTTAATAGCAGGCATTTTCCAGCCCAAGCGACCTACACCTTTATGACAAAGCTTGAATCTTGGCCTGCTTTTCCTGATATTTAGGAAAATGCATTTTAGGTCATATCCCCAGTTAGTTACAGACTTACAGCCAGTCTGAATGGAATAAGCAGGGAAAAAACAGGCCTGAAGACCTGTATTACACAGAAGTTCAATTCAAGTTCGCAAGATTCCCAACAATGACACTGTATTACATAATGTAGTATTATTACTGCAATGCAGAATAATTTAAAACACATTGTGAAAAATTATGAAATGGTAATAGAAGTGTAAATCACAGTAAAAAAACACATAGTAGATTTCTATAACACATTTTAAAATTTTTATTTGCATAATTAACATACAAAGTTGCATAGTGTCCTGGGTTCAGCTACAGCAG
>NW_009930695.1:0-8815 GCF_000696875.1 Nestor notabilis
TGCCGTCCCGCTGTCGCCATGCCATGTTTTATGCATGAAGGTGACGGCGCGTAATTTCATCCTGATTCTCTGCGCCTGGAGCGTACGTGAGCTCCTGCGGCGTGGAGGAGCCATGGCATCCATCCCTAGGGAGAGCAGCTCAGGGGGCGGCGGGAGTGTGCAGCGCCCACGGGGTGGGGGAAAGCGCCTCTCGGGGAAACGGGGCCTTCCTCATCCTCTGTAGCACTGTCTGAAGTTCATCCGTCTTCAGGTCTACAGGTGCTGTGCACGGTGTGGGGCCAGAGCGAGAAGGATTCAAGGATATCAGGGCGCCCTACAGAAACCCATGTGCCCTCTGGTCGCAGAACCACAGCCTGTGAAACCTCAACCCTGCTGCTGCAATGCGAGGAAAACGGGGTGCTGAGAGTGCTTGAGCACAGTAACGCTTTAGCACGTCCACATCAGTACTGCACTGTTATGGGTGGGCAGCACGTCTCACTTACATTCTAATTTCACTTCCGATATTGCAGTAATTATGACTGCCACTCATAGCCCTGTCACAGTTGTCCGAGGCACTTGTTTTGCAATGTGGCAAAATGGTCTCTCCACCAGTGAGGCGACAATTTAGGCCCCTGATCCCATACCTATAAGCTTTGCCTCAGCAAATAGATTTGTGAGTTTTTACTTTAAATGTTCCCTAGATCACAAGAAAAAGGTTACTGTCCACACACTGCTCCCCAGCACACCCTTCATCAGGCAAGGGCAAAGCCGAGAAGTGGGTCTGGAGCACATGAGCTGTGTTACAAATGCACAGGCAGTGTCCTCTTTGGCAGGAGCCCTGCATCATAGACTCATAGAATGCTTTGGGTTGGAAGGGAACATTAAAGACCATATAGTTCCAGACGCCCTGCCATGGGCCTTTCCCTGCGGCTGGTCCTGCTGTGAGACCACTAAAGGCTGGATGGGAGGGCAGCATGCCCTGCCACATTGCTCCAGCGTAACCGGAGAGTGGTGGCTGGCAGTGTTTCAGGTTTCCTTGCTGTCTGAATCTCATAGTAGGGTCATCCAAAGGGCCATCATCATGGATTTTTTGTGTCTGATGTAGGCAGGTAAATCTTGCGTTCTCATTCATAGTGATGGATAAAACCCAGCAGATGCATTTGAGCTTCATTTTAAAGTTCATTGGAGTCATCCTCATCTGGACTAAAAATAGTAGTTTGAATGCCTACTGGAAATATTAAAAACTCAGTGATATTTACCCTGAAGTTTGTGTTAAAGCTTATGCATAGATCACTGACACTGGGAATTCACACAGGATTCAGTATGACAACCCAAACAGCCTGGAAATTTAAAACCAAAACCATAAATCACTGTTAAGGGAAGAAATTAAATCCCATAGAACCCCATTATATTTTGCCAGACAACGGTTGTGTCAGATTATTTGGAGCTAATCAGAAATGAAAGTAACCTGTGATGCAGAAACACTTTGAAAAACATGAAGGATTTGCTTTGAGTCTTGAGTCATTGAGCAATAACTTCATTTGAGACTCATCAGGGTGAATCAGCCACATACTGTGGTGGACGACACTGCTGGCATAACCAGGAGCAGCTGACCCAGGTTATTTTCTCCACCAACATGCTTCTGCTTTTTCAATGGGCACCATCACCTATTTCTGTTCCTATCAAGGACTCATCATATGATGCTTTGGGTCTGCTGAAACCATTGCTGTACCAGACTGGAAGGAATTCCTGGATCACCATGTCCAGTCTCCAGCTGCCTTGGCAATCCCAGTGTATTTCCCATCTTTAATAAATTATAACTCAGAATCAGTCTGCTTGCCCTGTTTTACATGTGAAATAAGGAAATACAAGTTGAGGGGAGTTTAAGTGGTGAAGAGTCACTTTTTGATTAGAATTCAGCACAGCAGTGATCTCCGTCATAAGTTACTTGCAGTGACTTTGATGCACATAACTTACAGCAATAAATGAGATATAACAGCAGGTATGTGTGGGCTGGAAATAGAAATTAGATATGAAATGAGAAAAGTATGATGGCTTTGATGTAATTTATGCTTAAAGAGTGATTATAATTGTCTTTTTAGAATTGTACAGACAAATAAGAGCAATGTAAGAGCCTGGCTATGTAATATTCAATTTTGGTTGTTTAAGGAAAATACGTTATGGTAACAAGTATATTTGTGCTGATGATAGCTTGTTTTCTTCAGTATTTGATGTTTGTTTTCCTCAGTTTTTGGGTTTTTTTGTTTTGTTTTGTTTTGTTTTTTTTTTAAACGCAAATATACCTAAGCTTAGAATAAGGCTTTTGTTGATACATTTTTACTTCAGAGGAGGCAGAAGTCATCATCTTTACAGCTGATTCGTTCTATTTCATCACTATATTCTTCACAACGTTCTGGGTGATTTGCATGTAGTCATCTCTCACCAAAGTGCAAGGGAGACATTCAGAAGAGCTTAATTATGCACGTCATTTTCAACACCAACCCCCCTCCAATTTTCCTCCAACTCATTTTCTGTAAATGAATGATGACATGTCAGAGTCACAAGGCAGGGCACCCGGTACATGTGTCTCTGCATTTTACTTTAACATCCTGGTGGAGTGGAAGAGACATGCAGTTGAACAGCAGAAACAGGAACCGCTGATCCAGTTTGCACCCAGTCATGTTGCTCCTGTAACTCCAGTCAGCAAGAAAAACCTTGGCAACAGCCTACAAAGGCAACAGCCTTCAGTCATTGTAGGGTTTCCAAGGTTAAATATAACCCCTCAATCTGATGCCTGTCACTGACGCCCCAGCGCAATGTGGTTTTCTAATGGCTGCTACTATTCCCCAAGAAAGAGAGAGACCTCTTGCAGATCATGATGGCTACAAATTGGTGCCTCGAGCCCTGGCATGTGGCTCCACTAGTTTTTTCCCTAACATGCTGCTGATGAACAAACACAGCTAATACACCTTTGCCAGGGATCTGCTGTGGGGCTGCGTTCCCCCAGTTCTCTTTAAGGCTTTGAGATGCTCTGATTGCAGCATAAGCTACAATTTTTTAAGTTAGCAAACCACAAGCCTGCTAAATGTCAGAGCATTATATCTCAGCATGTCAGATGTCTATTTTGATGTATAGTGGAATTCAATCTTATTTAATGCTTGAAAGCAGTTGATAAAGTGTAGCAGTGTCAGTGGATGTCAGGAGTACACAGTGCGCTCGGTGATGGAGTAACTAGCATTTCAAGGAGAACTTCCTCGTAAGCCATTCACTCCGTGTGCTTTGGTGCAATGATTCAGTCAGTTAAATCACTGGGTAACAGGGTTCATAACTACTCTGTGTGTGTGTGTGTAAACTAAGTCAGCATTGATGGCTCAGGATACAACCGTGTCGCTCATCTCTGACGGTACAGTGCAGTCCTGTGCTGTTCTTGTGCCACCTACTGACCAGTTCCTCCTAACTTTCAACTCATCATTCCCCTAAACGGAAAACTGTTCAGTTTATTTTAAATGCAAATAATTGATGTTGGATTTTCCCCAAGCAATTAATAGTTAGTGAATACAGTCAGTCTTCATGCCCTCATAATAAGCTGTAATTTAGACCTGAACCACCCTATCCTGCTCTAGTTGGCTCATTATAAGAAGGATGGCATGGTCTCCTCTGGTATATGTTACCCAGTATGTCAGATCCGATGGTGCTTTCTGTCCTTAAATATGTAATTCCCTGCTAAAATAATTATGGTTGCTCAGAGGTTCAGAAGCAGAAGCTAACTGGAGTTTGCTCTCTGTCCATAGGTACCTTCTGTGTCATGGCTGAGCTATGGTCAGCCGGTTGACCTCTTGTTTCCACATCAGGGAGAGATACTGAAACACAGGCTGCAGTTCTTCACCCACCATGTGTGCTAATGGAGAATTGCTTTGCTTTTGGTTTTCCAAAATCAGGAAACTACCCCGAAGAATGAAGAAAATTCTTCCAACTTTTTTATCAAAAGTCAAAGCAATGACTAAATGGATATGTGTCCCCCACCAGGGACATTCCTGAAGTGCTTAGAAGTGGAAAACACATACCTTATTTTAGCTGTAAAGCTAAGTGCATCTATCTTGGGTAGATAAATGCCAGATTAGCCTAAAACTGTGCGTTGCTCTGCCAGCTGGTGAGATAGTGGCTTTAACAAGTGTCAATGGGCTCAATATTACTATTGCTCTGCAAATCTTACTGACAGCCATTGTCTTCCTCACTCCACCTGCAGCAGTTAACCTTCTGAAGAGTTCAGGTTAAAAAGCGTTATTCCAGTCTTCATTGAGAGGTGACTAAAACCTGTGAAGAGTTTTGTCATGCTGATGTGACAAACCTGGGACTGGGCATCTTAAATGACTGTGGCATCGATAAAAAATTTCTCCACAATACCAGCATCAGTTGATTGTGCAGGCTGCTATCAGAGCAGGCAGCCCTTACAGAGCTTCTTGTAAAGAAAAGGGTGATCAGAATGACACCCTTTTCTACACGTGATCCTAAACGAACGTGTTGCTCTGGGGCCAAAGCAGCCTTGGCCAGGCCAGGGTGTGACACTGGAGAAGTTGCTTCCAGCTGCAGTTTCTACCTCCCACTCTTGCTCTCCTCCAGCTGCACATTTCAGTGGGGCCATGACCTCGCTCTGTGTTTTAAAAAATATGTGGAAAAATAAGCTTTCAACTGTTTTATTGCTAAATGGGCTGCCTCCTGCAACTCTTTATTCAGTGGAAATGTAAAAATGGGAAAATGGGGTGACAGGCTTCTTCACCCCCATTTAAAGCATGGTGGAAATGTCATATATTCTTTAAAAGGGATGACAAAGGGACTATGCATAAATTCTGTGTTTGGAGACACGATATTTTCTTTTTAATTATTTACGCTTCAGTATGTGATCTTAATTAGGTTTTTTTCCCTTGCATTTTACTTGTTGGCCTGTGGGCAATTTCTTCTAAAATTAATTAATCATTCCAGAAATCTCACCTGGATGATTATGTACTTACTAAATATTTTTAGAAAGATAGATTGTCAGAGATTGGCAAGCATTTGGATTATGCTACCAATAAACTTGTCATGCCACTGCACAGGAGGAAGGGGGGGGGGTAGTGGAGTTTAGGTAACTATGATAGCTTTCTTGTTCTATGCTCAACTACCCTACAGGACCTGCCACAAAGGATCAAGCATTTAGAAATAACACAGTGCTTCCCACTTGTATACACAGATTTGAGTCAGAAACACTGCAGGAAACTCACCTCTGACAAAGAAGCTTTCAGAATAGATTGCTGGCCCAGAGTAACAGCAGGAGGACAGCAGACATACCTCTTAAAATATTTATCTTAGCATTTTCCCATCAAACATTGAAAATACAGCTGCACCACTTATGGGTCAAAAAATAAATATTGTACTCAAGGCACAGTTCTGTTGTTTCCTTAATCTTTTCCTGAACTTCCTTGGTTTTGCTTGCAGACAGCTACCAGGTGCAGTAATGCCAGCTCATTAAGCCAGGCTTTCAGGCTATCCAGGCCTCCACAGGTGTGACAGCTAAGCCAACTGCTAAACCCTTTCAGATGGATAAACTCAGGGTGAAGAGGATTATGTCTCTGCAAAGGAGGATGCCTTAAATGGGAGCTGCTGTGAAAGTGGAGCTCATATGGAAGCTCTCAGCGTAACTATACCATAGTCTTCCTCCTTGAAAAGATACACACATGCAAAACATGAAAACGTACACAGAAAATCCGTGACTGTTAACAATCTTTGTAATACTTTATTACAATGATACCATACTTATGTTTTTATTAGCTAAGCAGGTTTCAACCTAAAAGCCTCTTAATCAACGAGTATGCTTTTAAAGTGGTATCCATTCCTAAACTTACTGAGCTGCCTTCTGTCTTTTCCTTTGTAGCCTGTTGCTTACTAACTCATTTAAAGTATCATTTCTGATAGCCCTCTTCATAATCTCTTCTATTAATTTGATCTCATATTTCCTGGGCTTAGCTTTAGTTGGTATTCTCCTGAATATTTTTTGTCTTCTTGCTCTTTTTAAATACGTGTTGATTGTTAACACATTGCTATTTTCCATAGCCCTGTCTATGTTTATTATTCTGCATCTTTCTTTTTGGATTCTTTTTGACAAATGTGAGTCCAGTACCAAACACAGCACTCCAAGAGCTTCAGAAGGACTATCTGGGCCAGAACTTCATGTCCTTCTTTTGCATAGTTACACTTTTGCAAGCACCATGGTGTATACTCCCATATATAAAGGAAGCTCACACTCTGTTGGTATGTTTTTTTAATTCAGTCTTCACAATTTACTTCCTGTAAGTAAATTTATTTCTTAGAATTTCATACTTACATGAAAGTGTTTATTACTATGATTCAATAATTTAAAAAAATATCTCATAAATAAGGAATGGTTAGATATCTCATATAACTTTAACATATTTGGTTAGCTTAAACCAGAAAAAGATGTAGCACTTAGACTGCTAATGAGAGTTTTAAAGATGAGTTATTGTTTACTTTCCACTACCCCTTAAGATAAATAATGTCTTTTAAAAATCCCATCAGAAGGTGCAGCTCACCTCTTGGAATGGATGTGAACAAAGAATCCACAACTATTGCAGCTAATATTATACGGACTTCCTCCATAGTCATGATTTCTGACTTTGTAAAGCTAAAAAAGACACCAATGGCATGACTCAAAACCAAAGAAATGTGTAAACCTGTATTCTAATCTATTGTGTTCTCAAACTGAGGTTGCACAAGAGATCTGGTAAAGGAGAAATAGGTTCAATTTACTCTATAGTCTGACACAAAATTTCTCTTCCACTTGCTCATGACTCAGATGCTTTTATTCACTGACTGCCTCAGAAAAGTATGCTTGATGAAACAGTTCTGGGCATTGTTTCTCCCCACCTCCAAACCAAATAACCGTATGAAAATAATCTTTTAGGCTTATTGCAGCAGGGACTGTTCCAGAGAATCAAAGGCTTTCAGTCAGTGCACTGCTGTGAAGGCGTATCAGTGGTCATCCAGAAAACACAAAAAAATAGTTAAGTCTGCAAAGTCATGTTTCAGAAATAGTTTGCCTCAATCCCATAGGCACATTCATTTTCTCCTGAGCTAATTCTGAAATTTCCAGGCTTCAGAAGCTGAAACTTGAAAATTACACACCAAGTATTTGTAACAGAATTGCAAAAGGGGACATCATGTGTCTCCAGCAGAGTGGTAGCATTTACATCATGATGTAAATTATTCGTGAGTTAGGCCTGAGCTTCTCTTCAAAGTGAAGACTGATCATGACTTTATTGAAAGCGTTCTGGTCTGAAGCTTGGTTTGACATGTTACACAGCTTGCTGAGATAACCATAGCTCAGAGAATGATAGAAAAGCTGAGGTTGGAAGGGGCTTCTGGAGGTCACCTGGTCCGGCTCCATGCTCAAATCAGTGTTGACTTCAGAATCAAACAAGACTTTTCAGGGTCCTCTCCAGCTGAGCTTTGGAAGGTGTTCAAGGATCAAGCTAAGAAAGCAGTGTTAACGTCCTCTGCCTACGTAACACAGACAGGCCCTCAGATTTTCAATCCTGAAAACTAACAATTCCTGGTTCTTGTCCTAGACCCATATTCTGAAATGCTAGGGTTCCTCCCCCTTCATGTTTGGCCATAACCAAAACTGTACCCAAGCTCCACAGCAGTATATTTTCCCTGGGCTCGTCATCAAAAGGTTTCTTCATCCTTTGGCCTCCTTTTAGAGCATAACTACACGTGACACCTCTCCTATGGGGCACAGTAGCACAGCCTTGAGCTGCTGCCAGCTAGTTCAGTGCTGAATCAATCCATCTGGCACACTCTGGGTGGATCGATAGAGATACAACTGTGTGTGCAAGCCCCACAACTTTGCATTGACATGGGATTCAGTGTATGTGAAAGCATGACCCCTCTCGCATAGCACTGGAAACATCCAGTTCATTGCAGCTGAATGGCCTGGTGCTGGGATCAGCCTTTATCAGAGGCTCCAAAAGTTGAACAGCTCCCGAGCAGAGGTAGCTCCAGCCAGGAACACTGGCTTGGTTGACGCGATAGGTGTCTGGAGAAAGAGCTATCATCGCCTAGCAGAGTAAAAATAGAGTGACATACAAGGTAATGCACGCAAGACCTGCAGACAGAGTTATTACTGCTACCAACCTGAAACATGGTTGGTGTATCTTGGAAGGACACGTGATGTCCAGGAGGGCTCTTGCACTAGCTAAATGTTCATGCAAAGCAAATTGTCCCAAATTGGGAAGTTCTGAAGAGGCATTGGTCTTCACTCAGGAAAGAGGTTTAGATGAGCATTTCAGCTCTTAAGTTCATTAAGGTTCACGCACAAGTCATCTTAAAGCCCATGTAGCAACAGAGCTGGGAAATCTGTATCATTCTGACATATTTTTTTGTACAGTGTCTTCAACATTGTCACTGTGGGCAAATGGTCATTTGCATCATTATAATGGTTACTCATGAAAAAGTCAGGGATTCTTTTTCCTGGGCATCTTTAAGAGATGACTGTTGTTCTTTGGGAGAAGTTGTGCGCTCCACACAAGCAAAACAAACTGAGCTTGAGTCAGGTAATGCTTTCATTGCCAGCTTCTGAACTAGCCTAATGAACTTTTCAAGAGCAGGAAGATGCTTTGCATTTTATTCCTCACTATGCTTTTTTCTTGGGAAAAGCTTTCAGGCAACATCTGAAGAAGTCAAGCATACCTTCTCTGGCTTTGCTGCTCAAAATTCGCCTTTGCCATGCTGATGTCCAATCATTCTCATCTGACATGACCTAAATCAGTGGATGAGCAGGAAT
>NW_009930695.1:8846-22287 GCF_000696875.1 Nestor notabilis
TCCCCTCTCTAGTCTCATCTTCCCAGTTCACATCTCCAGCTTTAATCTGTTTTGCCTTGCTAACACTTCTTGTCCACTACATAGACACTGAGGAGATGAGGCACAGTCTGACTATCCTTTGAGCATTCTGTTAGTACAAACCCCAGCACACTGACTTCCTAGGGGTTAGTGTAATTTAAACAATAAAATAAATCTCCACATAAGCAGAAGTTCTGGGTTGGAGCAAGGGCTGTTTCAAGCCCATTACACTTCTACTTCCTTTAGTTAAATAGATTTTCAGAATCCTGTTTTTTGCTAAATCAGCAGGTAAAAAAACAGAGATTTTAAGAGAATCTCAACATTTACATGTAAGTTTTATGGCAGAAGCAGAAACAACGTCCTGAAGTAGCCAAACCTCATCTTGTCCTCACATTATGGTGGCTGTCACACATTGCTGCTGCTGCCTAGGCTGAGGTCTGTCCTGAAATGGGCTAATAAGGGGCTGGGGACCCATGGCTAACTGTCCCAACAATTTCCACTTCAAGATTCTACTACTTGTTCTTGCCCAATATCTTGCAAATATTTTCAGTGGAGCAAAGGACTAGGAGCGAAATCTCCCAGTGAGATGATCCTTGAGCTACCTTTTCGCTAAAGGACAGTAAGCTGGAGCAGAAAACTCCTATCTGCTGCTAGAGGAGCAAAGCCCCCGAAGGCATTTTCTCTCCCTGGGAGACAAGAAGTTTAATCATTCTTCACGACAGCAAAACTTAAGCGACAGATCACAAAACCACACTTATGCTGATATTTCTCTGGCTCTTTAAAGAACTAAATAAATGACTGTTGAAGAAAACTTTGTCCTATAGGGAACGGCCAGAGGAATCGAAACGCAATAGGATTTTTTTCTATAGCACTTCCTGGCCACAAGGTGTCAATCCTTACTCACAAAAAGAACTAATGTCTGGTACATTATTCCCAGGCCGAGATACAGCGAAGTTTACATACCTTCCAAGAACAATGGCAGTTACGGAAGTAGAAAATGAAAAGCCAGTAAATGCAAAGGATGAGTGTAAATCTCAACTGCAAAGTCTCCTCTTTTCACCTTGTAAGGAGATCACATACAGGCTTCTGCAAATCAGCGCTATTCTTTCCCTCCAGCACTCAATGTGAGTACTTGAACGCAGAACTGCCACTTGGAGCAAATGAAGTTCACCTGGGGAACCCAGAGGGAATTCAATGTCTATTAGCTGTGGTAAAAATATCTTTGCTGTATTTCAGCTGGATTATTAGTGCTCTGTTAGGATTTCTGAAGACAAAAATGCTGTTTATACAGCACCAGTTGGCAAGAGGTTGTTTCATTATTAAAGCATTATTGAAAAATCTGGCTATTTATAAGACATCTATGTGGTACTGAGATACTTTTCTGCAATATCTCAGTTTTAATGAGATATGTTAAAAAGCTGTACTCTCCTCAACATGTTTCTATTTAACAAAGATGTGAAAATGATCAGCAAAAAAGACAAAGCTCTAGGGACTCATCCAGAAACACTTAACACTTCTGAATAACAAGTGACAGAAGAAAAAAAAAAGTGAGAAAAAAAGAAAAGGGAAAGCCAGGCTTTCAAAAATCTTGACACCACATAGATGTCTAATAAATAGCCAGATTTTTCAATAGTGCTTTAATAACGAAACAACCTCTTGCCAACTGGTGCTGTATAAACAGCATTTTTGTCTTCAGAAATCCTAACAGAGCACTAATAATCCAGCTGAAATACAGCAAAGATATTTTTACCACAGCTAATAGACATTGAATTCCCTCTGGGTTCCCCAGGTGAACTTCATTTGCTCCAAGTGGCAGTTCTGCATTCAAGTACTCACATTGAGTGCTGGAGGGGAAGAATAGCGCTGATTTGCAGAAGAGGAAAAACACAATTTACATAGCGCATGTAATTTAGTGGTATTCTGAACTGCCTCCTTCAGTGTTGCTATATTTTTCTCCCTGTGAGCAAGATCATGTGTGAATATGCACAAATTTATGCTCCATGGTGGCATATGAGGAAGGGGAAGGAGGCCTTTTGGTGTCTCTATAGGGATTTTTTCCATGTTTGGAAAGTGGAGAAAGCTCTTTCTCTTTAGTCCACAGCAAAATAGTCTCTGAGTGCATCCACTCTCTGAAAGTTGACTGAAGATGGTGTGCTTTTACCCGGGTAGGGTTCCCCTCACCTTAGTCAGTCAGTCTTTAGTGCTTCTCATGCCTCTTAGCAAACCTCTTCAGCACGTACAGCCACCAGCTCTGCCAGCTTCATTGCAGTGAGTTCCTCCATGTGACTGTGCCAAAGCCACCAGATCCAGCAAGCTGTCACTAATAGCGTCAACTGACGGCCACATGGTCACACAGGCACAGCCGGAGTCTGGAGCTTGTCAGCAGGACCCTCAATTGCTAGCAATGATGCTTAAGATGGAAGAAAGCCAGCTTAACCGCTAGAGACTTGATGGAGCTGGCAGCTCAAGAAAACACTTTCTATTTCAAACCAAGCCTATTTCATGGGGAAATCATCATTAGACAGTAAACAGTGCAAGCTTGGTGAATGGTCTCTGAGGAGAACAGAGCTGCATTTCGGCAAGGGAATTAGCAAAAACTAGGTGGGTCTTGCAAGGGAATGAGAAGCAAATCATAACTTAATCCCGTTGGAAATAAGAAAAGAGGATCCTAAGTCGTGGTGTGGCAGGGATTTGCTTCAGGTGGGATTGCTCTGTGTAAATGTTATAGGGAACTCAAGACTTCAGTGGGCATCTTTCATGCCCTGCCGTTTCCCTGCACCCCTATCCGGCTGCAGCATCTGTGCCTGGGGGGGTGAGCATCTCCTGCTGCCTCACAGTTCAGCAGCTTTGGCACATATCGCACTTGTGCTCTGCATTAAATACATGTATTACATTTCACTAAACTCACTGGTGTATGTTGTATGCTAATGTCTGGGCTGGTCCCCTTTCTGTGTGCGGTGAGGACATCTGGCACATTTTCCCTGACACAGGCAATGGTTTTGTGGCTGAACATCCTTGCTTTGGAAATACAGCATCACAGGGCCCTAATTCCTTTGCTGAGAAAAGGAAATGAGTCTATCGGGTGTGTGCAAATGGGAAGAGTGAGAAGGAGTGAAGTCTTTGTGTTTGAGGCAGTTTTTCCCCTCTTTTTGTTGAATTGTGGCTAAATGAATAAACAATCCAGGACAGCCTTGGGACAAAATCTGAAGAGCACTCTTAGGCACAGGTAAAGCATAAATAAGCTCTGTCAAAGGTCTAATTGTGTCTGTGTTCACCCTGAGATGCTGACAACACACATTTTGCTGCTTATTAAAGAACATCAATATCAGATGCCATCTGATGCAAAACTGGAAATAGATACAGCTACTCCCAGGGCAGCAGCAATAAACTAAAGGTTCACAGAGCTCCTAGCTTGCTGGGAAATGTGCCTACAACACTGCCTTTGGAAAGGGGCAGCCAGCGTGGCTCGTGTCAGCCTGTTCCTGCTCAGCCAAGGGGAGGAGGTGCCAGTACCCCTTTCTGGGAACCCCACAATGCTCCCTGGGGTGGCATGAGGTCATGACGGCAATTGTGGCTGCTGTTTGCAGCTGGAGTAGAAGGAAGCTGGATCTCCTCAGCATTCTCCAAATATTGTGGTTTTCTCCTGATGTCCACCTCTCCCCCAGACAAACGGGTTTCTCTTCTCCAAACCCTGTCCTTCAGGTGTCCTGCTATCGCTGCTGCAGTGCCTAGCAGTCCTGCTAGTTTCTCTGCCAGAACTCTGACTTTGCTCAGGTGAATGCTGAATTAGCTCTTCAACTTCTACTTTCCCCCCAAACCACAGTTTGCTCCACCATCTCTGCCCTATCTGCAAGTATTGTGGTATGCATATTGTACTGCATACTCACTGGTTGGGGTATTTTTAATGAGGTTTTTTTCTGCTGCTTGTTCTCCATATTTTGGTTTTGAATTATTGCAAGTTTTATCCTTCCTATTTAAATGTGCTGTAGCTGAAAAAGAGATAAGAAAAACCCAGGACCATCTGTCTGCTTGCAGCACAAGCAGTGACACTGCCAGCTTCATGCCGTGTCAAATTGAGCTGGTCAGTCCAGCTCTGCTCCAGTGCCTGGGGATCTTGATGGTGCCAGTACAGTCCCTCACCCTGTACAGATCCCTCTGTCTGCTGCCAGGCTTATTTAAGGTCATACTTGTAGTCTGCCTGTACACCCATTGCTAACACAACTGTGCTCATTGAACAATTTAATTCAAGTTGTCTGACAAAGATTTTAGGCTTCTGTTACACTGAATGTAAATGAGCATGTGTTAACACTGACCAAGGTTTCCTGTTATGAAGCTACCTGTGGATAAGGGAACTCACTTGTCTACCCAGATAAGTTCATCTGTACAGAAAACTGGATAAAGCTATGCCATGTTTACAGAAACAGCGCTCATATGTAGTATGTTATCATCTTTTACTGGCCACGTGATGGCATATCAAGTCAGTGTGAACACCTTGTGATAGTTACAGAGGTGACCTTTGCTATTTGCAGCAAGTTAGGTAGGTCTTGGCTCTGCTAGGATTCTATATAGATTTGGCTGGTAATGTGTAAACCCATACCCTTTTGCAGTTCAAAAAAGCCTACAGTAACATCTAGCTATCACTATATTAAAGCCAATAAAACGATGCCAGGAGCCTCTATGTGCACACTGAAACAAAGAGGCTTTCTTAGGCATGGGCAAAAAAAAAACCACAGCAAAACCCAAGTAATCAACAAGGCAAGGCCAGTGATAGACATGGTCCTCTAGGAAAGATTCTTGGCTGCCTGTGTCACTTGGTATGTCACCACAGAAAATCATGTCTTCCCTCTGCGTGCCAACCAAGACAACACCCTAGGTATTTGACATCGGAGAGCAATGGAATTTCCCAAAGCACAGAATTTAATGGGTTGTTGCAAAACAAAACCTGTTTCTGACCTCTTGCTGAAGAATGGGAAGCTAATGCTTTCGATCAGCAGAGAGCTATTAACGCATTGAAAAGATGACGCTGATTCCTTGATGGTGGCGCAAATGAGTTAGAATGAGGGAAGGAAAATTGTCATCTTGTACTGAGCACCTCATAATTTTGCTGTCAGTTGAAGAGCTAAGATTATTGCCAGCAGCAGATAATACACAGTGAAAGGAACCAAAAGCATCAAGTTGCAGGGAAAAAAATAGACGAGCACATGTGCAGTGAGGCAGGGGAGGAAGAAAGGGTGGTAAACCCCTGTTCTGAATAGTAAATTAACCACTTAGGGGCAGGCTGAAGACTGCTAAATGCTAGAGGATCCTTTCTGTTGAAATGAAGATGAAAAAAATGAAATACAAACTCATCCCTGACACTGCTTTGTTTTATTGCACATAATCGTAACAAAATGATGTATTTGTGCTCTGAGAAACTGTGTTACAGAAAATGACAGCCAAGGTTGATGACTGGGGAAAATGCATCCAAAAATTTCCAACCAAATTCATAAGTAGATTCTGAGTCCATTGGGGCAGTAACTATTTCATAATTGGTTTCAGTGATCATCTGAGCACTTGAACTTGATGAGAACTGGCGTTCATATGCTAAGAGCAAACATCAGGCTGATTGTGAAATATGCTGTTCTTGTTATGCTAGTTTATTATGCAAATCATCCAGAGGGGGAACAGAAATAATACCATTTGACCCATATCACTGACTGAAAAGCATAGCTTGCAAATTGTGAATGTTACAACCAGCCATACAGTTCCCTATTTGCCATCTTTATGTCCTGGCCTAAATAACACAGTCTTGTTTCTTCTCCCAGTGCTAGGAGGCATCTGTAACTGAGATCAAAATGTGAACTGGAGGTTAGAAACTGCAAATAGTTATTCATAAACTTGTGCTTTGCAGATCACTGATTAATTTCCGAAGAAGTATGTGGGTAATTCTTTTATAAGAACAAATACATTCAGTAAGTGTGTGGTATTTTCAGTGGTGATTTGAGATTAGAAAAATAGAAGAGTAGTCTAAAGCATTCACAGCAAGTTAAAAGATCAGCTGTGACTTTCCCGGAGCATCTGATTATGACCTCAATGTCATGATACACTGACTTGTTTTCCACTTGGGTCTTCTCACTTGGTTTACAGTCTGGCCCTGCAAAGAGTTGTAACTGCTTGGTTACAACTCTGTGGGTTAAGCCCAGAAGGCAGCTCAGCCCCACACAGCCGCTTACTCCTCCCCCCATGGGATGGGGGAATAGGAAGGGCAAAAGTGAGAAAACCTGTGGGTTGAGATAAACACAGTTTAATAAGTAAAAAATGAAACAAAATGAAACAAGTAATGCAAACCCCACAACTGCTCTGCACCAGCCAACCAATGTCCAATGCCAGCCAGTCCCTGTGCAACAGCAGCTCTGGCAAAGTCCTCCCCCAGCCCAGCCTTCATTGCTAAACATGACGTTGTATGGTATGGAATGTCCCTTTGGTCAGCTGCCCCAGGTCTGTCCCCTCCAAACCTCTTGCCCACCCCCAGCCCACTTGCTGGTGGGCAGCAGGAGAAGCAGGGAAGGACTTGACACTGCATAAGCACTGCTGACAACAGCTAACACATCCCCATCTTATTATCAACCTGTTTTTCATTAAACCCCAAAACATAGCACCATATGGGCTGCTACAAAGAAAATGAACTGTCCCAGCCAAAACCAGTACACCCAGTCAAATGACTATGAAATGTGGCAATAGGGTGAGCACAAACATGTTAGGCTGTTTTTGCTGATGGCGTGCCATGGAACTGCACAGGCTTTCCTTCTGCGACCTCCTCATATTTGTGGTTTATCTCAGGAATTTTACAAGTGTTTTTCCTTCTGCTGTTCTCAAAGTGCTCCTCTGGCACTGCTAGCTTAAGGTCATTGCTTCTGCAGGAAAACAGCCAACGATTTCATTGTATTGCAGAAGTCCTCTGAGCACCCTTCACTGTGCAGGGAAGGAGAGACAGAGTGTACTTAGTCTAAGTCTAAGAAATAATCTGTGCCAGGAATCATACTCAGCCCCTGGAAAGCAAACATCTGCACTAAATAGCCATTCTCTGGTTTGAGCCTACCAAATGCCACCTAGCAAACAACTCTCCATCACTGCACAGCAGCTAAGGTGCTTCACGTACCCTTTGAAGGCTAAGGGAGTCATTAGCACAGATACAAGCCACCCCATGCTCACTATGGATAGCACCCAGCAACATCACTGGGCCGTTCAATTTACGCACAGAAACACTGCCTTTCTCTTCACATCAGTGGTGTGGCACTGTTTCTCCTGCTTTTTTAAAGCTACTGATGTGAAATTTACCTCCCCTTTGCTGGGGAGCAGAACACCTAACCGAAGTGCAAAGTGAGGCTGGTTGGTTGTTGTTGGGCTTCCATGCAGTACCCTGAGGGCCACAATGAATACCAAGAATTGTTTCTTGCCTCTCCAGCAAAACAGAACCTCCGACTACATTTAGTTCAGTGGTGCCATTTGCCCCCAAATGTCAGCCAGCTTAGGACTTAAAAATAGGGCTTGGAACTAATAGCCTAAAGATACTATTTTTTCAGTAAGACTGAGTAAATGGCCATACGTGGAGGCAAATCTCAGAGGAACAGATGTGTGTACACTGATGAAAGGAGGTTGTGCGTGTTGGTGATAATCCGACTACACAGGATTAAATTTTTTTTTCAGATCTGGAAAATTATGATTTGAACCCAAAAAGTAGCACTTTTTTTTAAATAATTTTCTCCAAATCGCTGTTGACAGATATGCATCCAGAAAAACTGGTGTGATCTCAGCTTTGCTGTGTTAGTCAGCTCTTATGTTAACATCCTGTTAAGGCCAGCCCAGGAAATGGCAATCTCATTTTGCCAGTAAATTCCTATTACATTACAATATCACATCTGATGCTGTTTTATCTTAGGGGCATGCAGCTAGGATGCTCCTGCTCTTTGCTCACATTGCTTTCCCTGCTTGCTAATTCCTCTATACGTTATTCGTAAAACTTTCATAAGTTATCCAGAGACACTGGCCTCGCCACAGGAAAAAGCCTGCGCAGACGGAGCAGAAGTACCATACAAAACATTACTGTCACAGCCCATATCAGAGTTCAGATATTCTCTGTGGAGACCTCTGCATGTTCTAGCCACATCCCAGCCTTTTTCTAAAGGTGGCTGAAATTCAAAAGGTTGGTAGCTCAGTGTAGCTAGAAAGCTTTTTGGCATTTAAAATTCACCTGTAATTGCTGCCAGTCTTCTCTTCAGTCACTATATATTCAACTTTTTCCGGTCCCAATGCAGTAAAGTCCAAGATAACTTTTCCTCTACACTGCTCACCCTCTCTTCCCTGTCACTCGGACTATCACACTGTGAGCTGGAGGGTTATGTGTCTCACCATTTAGGCTTAGCACACCCTTTTAAAGGCTCTTGTTGACACACCAAATGGTCAATGACGTCTCCAGAATGTGCTGCTTCTAAGAAAGCTTTTTGAGATTTAAATAAGACTTTTTTTTTTTTTTCAGCAGAAGTTGTTAGGTCGAATGAAAAGTATCGGCATTAATAGAAGGGCTGTTAGCAGCTTCTGCAGGGAAAGAAGTAAGAACAATAAAAGCTGAGAAAGAAGCTCAAGCTTTTAAAAATGAGAGAGAGATTTACGTTATACTTGAAATTTAGGTAAGAACTACTCCAGGTTTATTTTTGTGCAGGTTCATTTCATCCACTTCACTGCCACAAAGAAAATCTGTCTTTTTCAGTTATCTCAGACAGTACAAATAATGTCTATGGAGCATGTTTTACCACATCAGTTTCAGGGGATAGTTAATGTCATGGGACTAACAGAAACCCAGTCAGGGCATGTTGTTTGACTGAGTTGGAGTCCATGGTAAGAAAAAGAGGGTTGCTGAGATATCTGACATGATAAAAGCCTCTGGTAGAGGAGAAATGTGATTTCACAGACCCTAAAAATGGTGTAGCTTGACTTAGTAAAAGGTGAGCTGAGGAGCTGCAACACTTGCATACCTGTTTTAAATGCTTTAAAATGTTGCATTTCCACTCAGTATCTTGCTAAGTATATTCAACATGTCGCTAGTAATGCCTGGTACAGAACAGAAAAAACCAGGATGCCAGTTAGGCTGTGTCTAGGAGTTAGACGTCTGCTTTTACTTGCTAGTTCCACATCTGAAGTCATGAAAGTTGTAACAATGTCTAGCTAAACGTGATGGGATATGCTAATTTCATGTGAGTGCTAAGGAGGAGTAGCAGATGAACTCTTAAGCAACGATCCTGGTTTTATGCAAATATGCCTGCTAAAAATAAATGAGGGGAGAGGAAGATGGAAATAGATGATATAATAATCATAGAATCATAGGATTATTTACGTTGGAAAAGACCTGTAAGATCATTGAGTCCGCCCATTAACCCAGAACTGACAAGTCCACCACTAAACCATGCCCCTAAGCACCGCATCTACACACTGAAGTGTAGATGTGCAGATTCCCTGGGCAGCCTGTTCCAAGGCTTGACAACCCTTTTGTCACCAAAAATTGGGAAAATAAAACTCCTTAATACAATGTAGCATTAAGAAGGAAGCAGTTCTTCATTGCAGCACTGGGTGCTAGGTGGAATTTCTACAAATTAAGCACACCCCATGCCGATTTTTTCATGACATTTATACACAAAAAATACAAGGTAGTACACTCCCAGTTACAATGATTGGTTAGTGATTTGCATACAATTATAATATCTGCTACGTCATTCCCTTCTGTTACTACGCTTGTGTGGAGGAAGGGTTGTCACCCAGGCAAGGGGCTTCTCAATCTGCAAGGTGCTTTTTAGTATTATAACGAAGGCAGTTTATTTCAGGACACCTTAAAATTAAGTTTTGTTGCCAAGTTGGCCGGCTAAATTTCAACCTTCCCAGGTTGTCAAGTAACTCATCCTATACACAACAGGCCCTGTTTGCTCTGGTTATGGTCTAGAGAGTAAGGACTAAGGCTAACATGTTACAGAGAACAGAGGCTTCAAGCAACACAGCGTTGGATTTCAAGTAACACAGTAAACCATGCTAACATAAAGGTTAACTTTTTAAATCAAGATGTTCCTATAGGTAACTGTTTCAGAAACAAATAGAAAATATAGAAAGATCCAGTAAACTTAAGACAATCTGCAACACTGTCAGTCAAGTATGTTTTCCTAATATCCAGTCTAAACCTCCTCTGGTGCTACTTGAGGCCATTCCCTCTTGCGCTATCACTTTGTTACTTGGGAGGAGAGACCAACCCTCACCTCACTACACCCTCCTTTCAGGTAGTTGTAGAGAGCGATAAGGTCCTGCCTGTGAGAGACTGAGCTGAAATCAGACTCCACCGTCCATTTTCTCAGAGATTGGTGTGAGAAGCTGAGGTCCACTATCTTGAAGACGAGGAGGAGCTGAGATAGGACTCCACTGTCCATTGCCTGAGAGATGAGCCGGAGAAGCTCAGATTAGATTCCACCACCCATTATCTCAGGGATTGGTGTGAGGAATTGCTGTCTGTTATCTCAAGGATTGCTGACAGACATGCACAGTTGAAGAGATGGCTGCAAGACCAGTGAACTGGATGCACCTCATCCACCAGGAATGTGAAGTACCTGACATTAACAACAGAGGTACATCCCCCAACACATAATAAAAGGGGAAAAAGGTAATCGCCCTTGTGGCCACCCACCTCTGACGATGACTACAGACCCTGGGGGACACCCACCACCAAAGACGATGACTGTGGACCCTCAGGACACTGCTGGATCCACAGTGGTTAAAGACCAGTCACCTTGCCCATGCTGCATGCATTGGTGTAGATGCACCTCAGTTGGGCTATGGATCCCCTCAACTTTTTGGGGCAGAAGTCCTAATTCCTATGTAACAATTCTCAGCTGCTTCCGTAGTTTCTAACACATCCATAACCCTTGTGACTTTGCTGCCACATAGATCTCCATCCCTGACTATGTGTGACAGACCTCGCTAGCACACCATCCATCAAACACTGGTGTGCCACCCCAAGGCTTATCTCTAGTGAGCCTGGTTTTATCACTTTCCTCCTTCAAATAAAGTAGAGTAACCTGAATTATTCTGAATAGATTTCTCTTGTTAAGGTTTCAATGACAGGTCAGCTGCTTTTTGTAATTATCTTCTTAACACTGCTGTCAAAGTTTGCCTTATCAAAATATGCATCTTTGCTGCTGTGTTTATATTCACCCTATTTAAAACCAAGACAAAATACTTCTTTTGTGTGTGTGTGCGCAGGGTACTGAAATAATCCTAAGTGCACATGGCAACCCAGAGTAGAGGGTCTGAAAAGACTCAGTCACAGATAACAACAGGAGACTACTTACAAGTGTGTTATTTCCTTTGCCAAACTAGCAGTCGATGGAGGACACACATTTTTGTCTATCAATTTTGTCTCAGCTGGTGAACTCCAAAGCTGGCATCCAATCATTCAGCAATATAAGACATATTTATTATTGTGCCATTAGCTAGCTACTTGTTTTCTGCTCTTTTTCTAATTAATGCTTCATGTCAAAACATCCTTAGATCCTGGAACATCTACAGGTTTCTGAACAGATATGATCAATGAGGGGCCTAAATACCACATTTAATGGTATCACCACACATAGACAATGAACACAAAGATATTCATTGGGTAACAATTACTAAAAAAAAAAACCAAACCAAACAAACCCAAACAAATAAACCCTCCAAAAAAAACTGAAACAAAACCAAACACAAAAAACTGGAGAGAGCCCAAAATTGCAAGTGCCATAAATTATTTTTAGGCTGAATGGAAATAAAGCTGGCATGGGTGGGCAGGCTTCATGAACTTCTGAGCTCAGGCGTAATTGGAAATATGCATCTTAATTGTGCTTCACATACTTCCATAGACTAGTAGATTAACTACCTCTTGGTTTTTAAAATGCTTGTAATAATTGCAGTGATCAAAAAGAAACACTTCCTTAAATGATACTGCTAGCCTGACTGGCTAGCATTGTGGGATGTGAAACAGAGTGACCTCATTGTGTCTGCATTCAACTAGGACAGTAAACGGTACCTATGGGGCAGCAAAGGCATAGCTGGGGAAGAATTCACCCCTTTAAATTTGTTCTTAGAAATGCAACCGGCAAGGCTTTGTGATTTCTCTCTAGAGCTGTCTTTCATGAGACGTTCTGAGCTTTTGCTGCACGCTGCAAGGCAGCTTTGCAAATCAGACTGGATCATGTTGTTCCTCCCACCAGGATGCTGCTCTGCAGCAGGATGGCTCCAGGGCCTGACTTGAATGTTGGTCTGACACCTGCTGTTGGCAACTGAAATCTTTCCACTGGCTTCAGAAGGAGTAGGGTCATGGAATTGATCACATCATTACCTTGATGATATCATACTACTGCTTCTCAGGAAAAAAGACCGAGATTTGTCAGTGCTAAAGCCATAATCTAAGAGGCAGAGGAGTTGGCAGGGAGGGTGCGCAGCAGTTGAGAGTATGAATACCTTACCTTACTACAGTGTGAATGGCTTGGCACCAACTCTTATTGACACCTGCCTTATCTGCAGGAGGAGAGAGGATTTAGGCTAAGAAGAAGGACAAGGGCAACAGACTGGCTGCAAAACAGGAATATGTTACACCATATGTCGTAGAATCACAGAATGGTTTGGGTTGGTTGGAAAGGACCCTAAGATCATCTAGTTCCAACCCCCCCTGTCATGGGCAGGGACACCTCGCACTAAACCATGTCACCCAAGACTCCATCCAACCTGGCCTTGTAAATACAGGGTGCAACGTGCCATGATAACACAGACCTCTGAGAAGTGGAATCAGAAGTCCCCTAAAAGTTATTTCATGTAATTAATGGTTAATGTGATGCATGAAGGCTGCATTTTCGAGGACGTACCCCCCGCCCCATCACTTTCTGTCACAAATGCCTTCCTGATCCATGTCTTCTGAAGCTCCTAGTTCCCTCCTGCTCTGTTACTGTTGGCTAAATATAAGCTGTGGATGCTGCAACGTTCCCTGCAGCCATCTAACCCACAATCCAGCCCACTACGCTCATCAGCATTTCTGTCATGCCAGAAACTACAACAACTTGAGCTGCCTTCAGAGAAAAAATATCTCCAATGAAACCACACAGATTCCACTCCTGTGGCAGGCAGATCAGTTACCCTGTGAATAACTTTAAAAATAACTTCCACTCTAGCAGAAGAACGTGTAGCATCTTTCCATTCCCCACGGGCCTGCTGCACATGTGGTATGCAATGCTGCACTACTACCGGAGTGTAGGGCACTCAAGTGGTGATCATTTGTACCAGCGCAGGTAATGTGAGGTTAGGAGACCCTGCTAACATAGTATGGACTGCTCAGGAGCAGCTCAGGGCATGAGCTCCACTGGAGAGCTACAGGCATGCC
>NW_009930695.1:22318-25000 GCF_000696875.1 Nestor notabilis
CAGTCATCCCAGTTTAAATCGGTCACTTCTGTCAACAGGCAAGGAGGGATAACAGACAATTAAAATTCAATTACTGAAATGACAAAATCCCCTTTCTGGCCCCCTCCACCTCTTCAGGTTACCACACAGTATCGCAATTTCTCACCCTGGCACAACATGCAAAGTAGTAAACAACAGTGAGTGAGTATGGATGGCTTGATGCAGGGGGCTGAACTTCTACAAGTGTCCTTGCCATTGCAGCAGCTGTATCTCTGCTGAACTGACTAGGGGAGAGTAAGGGTCAACAGGAGAGGTCAAAAATCACATCTCCTTACAAAGCCAGCAAACTCTCCATGGCGCTCCTTTGCCTTTAAAGTGCAGCGGAGAGGCTCTGTTGTTCAGAAGGCTCTGGGAGTTGATTAGGATCCCTGGGAAGGAGGTCCAGTCCTCTCTATGCTGGGAGGTAGATTCTTGGAACTGGAAACCCCCTTCTTTTCTCAGGCCGGACTGATGTGATAGTGCCAATCCACAGGCATGACTGCAATTGAAGGAGCAGGAAGCAGCAGCCTGCCTGGCTGAGCATGTTCTGCCTCCTGTCCAGGGAATAAGGAATGGGAAACTATGTATTTGCTGATTGAACCTGGACTTGGGAGCACTAATCCAGCTGAGCTTAGTCTGTACCTCCCCTCCCTTGAACCAGGGCCAGTCTCCTAGGTGCCAAAGCCAGGATTATACAGTAGCCTTGGCACTGCTACTTCATTAGTCTATAGTGCTGGTGATAAAAACCCAAAACAAAAAAGCCTTGCTTGCTGCCATTATTCCATTTTTTTTTTCCCCTTTACACATCCTGGACTGGCTGTGCTGGCTGTCCTGGCCAGCTTGTGTGGTAGAGATCCGGGAGGGAAGAGGTGCTAGCAGTATCCCAGCAGAATGATGCAGGCAGGCAGGCAGGCAGGCCGTCCTGGAAGGAACACATCATTTTTGGAGCTGATGCATGCTGAAAGGCCTGCGGGTGTGTGGTCACAGCCAAGGAAGCAAGGTCCATGCTTCAAATACTGTTTCAGACAGAAACGGGGTGGTGGTTTACTGCAGAATGAGAAACTGTCATGCTTCATGTATAGAAGCATGTCAGTCATAGATCTAAAAATGTGCATTTTTTGCGGAGCAAGTGAATGGTGATTGAAGACAAAATATCTTCCTGGAAGTCCTAGCTGAACACGGGGCATTAGACTCAATATGGAAATAACTGCATGAAATAACATGGCCTTTCTGATTTTTCCCTTCTGGGTAGTAGAAAAGGTGTGAACTTCTCGATTCTTTTTTTGTTCCCTGCTGAAAGATGCTCATGTTCCTTGGTGGAATTAAGCTGGTGTGTATACAGCAAGCAAGAAACACAGTTGTCTGTTGAGATGTAAGGAAAGATTGGCAGCAAGGAAAGGAAGAGGTCAGCAGGTATTCTGCATACATCAGAAAAGGATTCAGATACAGCGAGGAAAAGAGAGCAGAGGACCATCAATGGACGAGGAACACAGTGCATTCTTTCTCTATATATTCATATCCAGGCAAGATTTGATTGACACTGCTTATATGTTAAAGACTCACAGCTTCTTTACTATATTGTTTTACTAATATGTTCACTTTTTGCTCATTTTCTTTAAAAGATGTCCTTATTTGTTGCACGTAACCAACAAACTGGAGAGCAAATGTAGCCATTTCTGTAGTAATTGTACCTGCGTTGGTAAAATCACCTCTGACATTATTTAGAGATCTGGTTTGGTGTCACAGGGAATCATCATAAAATTGTTTGACAACTTATATCGATTTCAAACTGCTAGTCATGCTTCTGCCAAACACCAGGGTATGTAGTAGTCTCTGAGACAGAATGGTGCTCTATGGTACCATAACAGCAAAATAACTCTTCTTGGGTTTATGTCCCTGCTCTCACTGAATGCACTTCAGATTCCTTAACTAGGCATAAACGACTTGGATCTCCCAGATCCACAATTCACTTGTAGAGTGCTCGAAATATGAGGTTTATGCAGGAATCCACCCCTTTAGGATGGAGGGTGGCCAATCACAGTCCTGCTGCAGTGAAAATGATCTTTCCATCGAAACTAGGCAGAGCTGCCAGAAGCAAGGTGAAGGATTTCCAGAGCTGCCGAGCCTCTTCCCTCTCTCATCCAATAGGTTCTTTCTGTCCTTGTTTTTAGAGGTGCAATTAGGCAGCTCGCGTGCAGCGTTTCTCTAATGTGGCTGTTAACGCACAACAATATTCTCAGCGGCGAAGAGCAACAAGCAAACCACTGCAATGTGTGGATTTGTCTCTGGTCCTGGGAAAGAAGGCATGCTCGGTCCCCTTCGCCCCAGCCCAAGCTCAGAGACTTGCCTCTCCCTGCACAAGGAGTTTGCTAAGCAACCCCCAGCGACGGTGTTATCTCAGAACAGGTCGCTGCCGTCCCTGTGGAGATAAGGTGGGGGAGGTGGCGGGGGTGAGGGAGAAGCAGATGCGTTCTGGATCAAAGGTTACCCTCTTCAGGGCTTGAAGTGACCCAGCCTGGGCAATCGCTTCCTCAGGCTGGACGACGACAACCTCCCCTTTCGCACCACGCACTCTTTTTAATGGCATGAACCCAGCGGAGAGTTCCCGCGGCAAAGCCCTGAAGGCGCATCTCCGAAAGGCAGAGCGGCTGCTGAGGAGCGCCG
>NW_009930696.1:0-6712 GCF_000696875.1 Nestor notabilis
ATGGGAGGCGTGGTGGGTAATGTCCCGACGGTGCTGGTCATCCACACTGTCACGACATGAGGACACCACCAGTCTCTGCCTGAGCAGCGTGGCTACCTCGGACCCGCTCACCCTCCTGGGGCTGCCCATTGACTACATGGGCCTTGGCCCTTCATGCAGCTGCTGTGCTGCCTCTCCTGCTACCTCAGTGAGGGCTGCACCTGCGCCCTCCACATCACCACCCTCACCATGGAGCATTACCTCGCCATCTGCTTCCCCCTCAAGGCCAAGGTGGTCATCACCAAGCACAGAGTGAAGGCCACCATCGGCATCCTCTGGGCCTTTGCCTTCCTCCCTACCACCCCTTCTTCCTGGTCAGCGTGGAGCAGCCCAACAATGATAGTGACTTCAGCCACAAGTGCAAGCTTGCTCCACAGAGCCCAGCCTGCTGGCCACCATGTTCTAGGTCAGTCACATCTGCCTCAGCACCCTCTACAGCCTTGTCAGCCAGGAGTGGTGGTGGAGGAGCCCATGCTCCTGGACAGGGTAGGGATAGCACAGCGGGACATCCCAGCCGTGCTCCCAAACCCTCCAGTGCTTCCAGGGACCACTGTGGCAGGGATTTTGCTCCCTGGCAGCTGAGGCTTCAACTGCTGTAGCACTGCACATCAGCAGCGCGACTGCCTCCATAGAAACAGCCTTTTTCTGAGCTTCACTAGGCAGAACCGAGCACGAGCTAGTCTGCAACTCCAGAAAAACGGAGGTAGCATCAACCATCTCCTCCCGTGGGCACCTCCAGCTAGTACATTTCTGCTTCTGAAAAAGAAGGTTGGCTTCCTTGGTGTCTTCTGTAGCTCTCCGAAGAGTACTGGCTGGTTGCCCGTGCAGGTTGAAAAACAGCAGCTTGACCTTTATGAGCCGTTGGCAGAAAAATCACCTCAAACACAAAACTGCTGATGTGGGATGCTGTTAATTTTTAGTTTGTTTTCGTAGTCATAAGTTCATTAACATTAGTGTCAGGCTCTGGAAAGTTAAGAGATCATAGTCTGCCTGGGGGCTTTAAACTTTGTAAACAGTGATCAATTGGAAGAAAAAAGAAAGAAAGAACAAAGAAATCCAACTATTGACTAATAAGCATACAACAAAATGCCCTGGTTTTGGGGTTTTTTTTAATCTACCTTTCATGAAGGTTTTAGATGCTACATCGGAGACTTCTTTTACCGAGGATGTAATCGGCTTAGCATTAGCACAGCAAAATCGGAAGAAACAATAAGCACAAGAGAGTATATTTTGCTAAGTTATTTGAGGAAGGATTTGTATTTACATTGGAGTAGGCACAACATTTTCCAACAGGAGCACCCATGTCAAGTAAGGTCTCATTTATATACTAGCAACTAATCCCCTGTAAGAGTTTAGATATTCCTATCACTTCCTCGTCACTGCAGTGTTTGGTAAATGTTAGCAGCATGTCTCCACTGCCTCATGGTCTGGAGGACCAGGAGCAGCGCTGGTGGTATGTCTGTGCTTGCCCTCTGTTAACCCTTGTTAATCAGCATGTCTGTGGTTCAGAGAAGTAACGATGGTGGTTTCTGTGTGCTGGAGTTTCCTGAAACGGTGTTTGCTGCCACAGGAAGGCAGCATTCAGTGTCCAGCCCAGCCATCTCAAGACAGCTCAAGCAAAGTTAAACCTGAGCCTTCTCTGGGTTTTAAAAATCCGGCCAAATCGCCATTTAACAACCCATAACTCTGAGACCCTGAATGAAAAAAGGAAGACAGGAAAACCCCTAGCTCACTGCACACACATTAAGCTTTCTTCTTCTGTTGGCTTCGTACTGTGGAAAAGCAGTCGTCTGCAGGGTTTGGGTTGGGGTGCTTTTGCCAGGGAGGAGAGTGTCATTAAAATGTTATAATAAAAGAAGAACTGGTGTCTTCTTTTTGAGCAAGTTACTTTTAACAGCAATCCTAGTAAATGTATGTAGACTGAGGAGGAAAAAAGCTTTGTCACATTGATATGTAGCCATGAAGCTTCTTCTACATGCCTGTGGTCTCCTGATAATGGCTTTTCCTTTATCACTAGCTACTAACTGCGCTGGGATGTAAACACTTGCCAGGCAGAAATTTCTGTAGGTACCACAAGCAGGAGGTGTGAGCAGGAGGAGGGAGGGAGAGAGGGAAATGCACTTTTCCAGGGCGAATAGCCCTGGCACCCCTCTGCTCTCTAAGCCTGCTGGGTGTCCGGGCAGGGGCCTGTACATGTCCCTTGGGGCTGGGACCCTGTCTCGCTACTCGTGGGGTGACCGTGTTTCTGCCAGGAGCTTCAGGCTTGGGCTGCTCCTGCTCAGCCTCAGGCGCCGCAGCAGAAGGCTTCTGCTCCCAGCAGCAGACTCCATGGATATGGTCTGGTTTCCTGGGAAAGTCATTTGTATCCCTCTTATAAATATTCCTTTTGCACGCTTAGTAGAATATCAGCGCAGCAAACTGCATTCATGAGCTTGCCATGCCTTTTTGTTAGTGCTCGGTCACCACCAGGTCAAGCACTTGGGAAAGAGATGGAGTTTGGGGAGTTTCCAGGCCTGGCACTGCTGCCTCTGGTGATTGCATAAGGAGGAATGTTGCAAATAAAAAAAACCCCCTGTCTTACTTATTCCCAGGAGCCCCATGTCCAGGTGCAGCCACACTGTCTTTAAAGTAAGTACTTCAGAAGTAGCTTCCACACTATGGAAAATATAAAGGCTATAAAATATAATGGAAAATGGACTAGAGCAGAGCAACTCTGCCAGGCAAAGAGAAAGAAATCATAGAATCATAGAATCACAGAATGGTTTGGATTGGAAGGGACCTTAAGATCATCTGGTTCCAACCCCATACGAGGGCAGGGACACTTTCCACCAGACCAGTGTGGGAAAATGGGGCAAATTAGAGAAAACTCCCACAGTCTCCCGAAGTTATACAAAAGTTATATAAAATAAATTTTAGGACAATATGTAGCTGCTACTCGCAGGGTGGAATGCAGTTGGAATCTATCCTACAATAGTTCCCCAGGCAATGTATTGCTAAATTGCATAGCAGCTGCCAATCAAGGAAGGGAAGGAAAGGTGTCGGCTGTTGAGCCAACAGCTGTGGCAGAACTGCTGTCCTTGGATGAACTTTGCTCATTATAATGTCACTGTAACACCAAAGCACACCTCCATCTCAAAGCTACCCTCCTCCAAGGTATGACCACCCCTCACTGAGCATGCACTCTATATTTTTACTAATTGTATCTTCAAAAGCAAAGCAAGAGAATGTCACACCCATCAGTAACAAAGTTTGTATGACTGGAATCACTCAAGCTCCACCTACAATTCTATATAAAATAATATGAAAGTGAATTAGGAAGGGGACAAGTTAGCGAAGACACCATCATAACTGCTTGAAGTGGTCAATGGGTCGAACCTCTCTTCTCCCCCACAGGGACACCTAATGGGCAAGAGCTGTACTCTCTATGTGCTTAATGATTAACCCCAACTGGCTTTTGTATCCATTAATTCACGCTTGTTCTTGCAGTTGGTGTATGCTCAACAGCAATCTTCGAACCTTAATCTGTCACAAATCTGCCTAAGTCACTCCCCAACATGCTGCTTTTCTATCTGATTTCCATGTTCATTAAACAGCTGTACATGGTGTAGAAATAAAATTGGGGTATGATATGCCCTGGCTCTAACCTAACTTCATCTGCATTTGCAGCATGCTAACACTCTGTCACCCTTTCGCATAACATGTCTCTAAATTAAGTATGTAGTAGACTATCTAATATTAGCTGTTTGATAAGTATTCTAAACATGGAAGTTCTATTCTAAAATAAAAGTGGAAAACCAGTTGTTTCTTTCTGTAAGAACCAACATTTCTCTCCTCTGTTTAATCAGATACATGTGTTGATCCTCATAAGGCAGCAAAAGCACCTTTCACTCCTGGTAAGCTGACACTTGAAGGTTTACTGCTTAACTCCTGCTCAACAAAATTCACCCATAGGTATGATGTGTATTCAGTTTTAACTAAAACATTTTCTGGATTAGGAACAAATGGCTCTTCTGGTCCTTGCGGAGCATCTGTATTTGGGGTTTTTTACCATGCAATTTACAAAGAATTTTACAGTGCTTTATCACAAAAAGACAAACCAATCCTATTTTGTTGTCCCCTCTCTCTTTGGAGGTCACATGAGCCAAGCAAATAGGATTTCTTCTAAGGGCATTTCCCACAAGGTATTGAAACCTTTAAATGTCAGTTTTCAAATGCCACTGTTCCAGAAAGTAACTGCCAGAAACTGGATAGCAGCACTGGCTTTGCAGGGTCCTTCCAGGGAAAAAAGCACAATGCTGAGAAGAGCCTGCAGCAGCAGCAAAGACCTGCTGGGGATGTGCAAAGCTGCCAGGGGGCATCCTACAGGCAACTCCTTCCCTGCTCACTACTGTCCATCAGTTTTGGTATCAGGGCAAGTGGAGAGGACTGTTGCCACTTTCCCCAGCTTCCATGTGCCACCCGCCCTCTGTGTGTGCCGCAGGCTCTCCTCTCAACTGGCAGTGGCCTGGGTTTGTAAATAAGAAAGGCTTTTGCTGTCTGTATTTCTCTTTACACTATCAGTTAGAATAATCATTTTAAAAAGACAACTAGCCAGAAGGGCACCAAAGCCTAAGCACCATCGCTGTTTTATACAAAGGCAATTGATCCTTTGGTGAACAAAGACCACCTAAGGTAAAAGCTGCTCTTTTACTTGCTAAAATGATGCTGTTTCCAAAGGCAATGTAAAGCTAGCCTGGAAGAAGAGAGGTGCAGGGACACATGTTTTCTCCCTACAGTCATCCCCTTAAAATCCTATTTGCTAACGTGCTACGTAGTTCCCACAGGAAACAGAAAGCCTGAGGCCATCTCTGCAATTCAAACAAAGAGATTATACAAAGTAAAGCAGAGCCAGGTATAAAGTGACTCAGGTGTGCCCCAAACTGCTCTGAATGAGCTAAACTGGCTATATACCACCCTGGCCTTGGATCAGTTGAGCTTGATGGGAACAGGCTCCAGCATCCCTTGGGCACCACCTGCTATTTGATTTAGGATCAGGCTTAACTTCACCAAAATAAGCCGCGAACTGGTTTACTGTCACTGTATGCTTCTGGACACCTGTGATGCTGCACTTGAGTTTGGTGGGGATTTCCTGGATCTCAGAAGAAAACTGGGGAAAACACTGCAGTGGAGGGCAAAGTTTGCATTTGAGGAGCTGGGGGGAAGATACAAAACTAAACCTCTTGTGCACTTTGTACCAGTAGATCTTAAAACACTTTCTTGTGGGCAAAGCACGAGTCCCATTGTTGTTTATTGTTGATGCGGGCTCAGTGTCTCTGATGACAAAGCAGGCACAGACTTGAAACAACAGGGTGCGTATCAAGTGACCGAGGACCCCTGGAGTCTGCACAGATGTCACTGGTGGAACACTTATGAGCCTCAGTCACCAGGAGCAACATCAATCCTGTCTTCTGCTCAGTGTCCCTACAGCCGCAACCCCCTGGTGACCCCAAATGTTAAGGCTGATGCCACCCAGTGCTTCCATGTGCCACACAAATCTCCAAGCACATCACCTAAGGCTTCCAGAGCATTTAGAAAAGCCAGCCTTGGACCAGAAAAATGGCTGTCCAGGTTGGGAAGTACCTAACAGAGGTGAGCTCTGAACCTCCTCCTGCAGCAGCTCTGAGCAGCCATATGTTGAGATTAAGTCAAGAAGTAACAGGGCAGAACTTGGTTTTAGGGAAGACGCTCTGAGACTCCATGAACCCTCTGGGGAAACATCCCCTGAGCACAGTGAAACAATGAAGAGTTCTTGACCAATTTCTCAGCCACGTTTAAATGCAATAGGTCATTTATATGACTGTAAGGGAGTCAAAAGTAACTGATATACCTCAGTTAAGCTGGTAAGTACTGAGCCCCCTAAAGTGCAGTGAGAAGATTAAACTGACAAAACTGGGTGACATCAAGGCAGGAGAAGTTGTGCTCAATCCTCAGCAAACTTGATGGGGACTGAGAACTTCAAATACAAACATTAAGTAAAAAGTAAACAAAAACAAAACTAAAAATAAGCAAAAGCACAAGACAAGCATCAACTTGTACAAGGCCCTTTCAGGCCACGTCTTGCTTCTGGATGTGTCCTTTCTTCTGGATGCTTCTTGCATGATTGAAGCCTACCCAGAAAGCTTCTGTAAACACGATTTTACCAGTATCTTCCTAAGATCATTTTACCCTCCTCTTTGCCTTCTTCCACTGGATTCCTCCCAGATGAAAACTTTTTTCACTCCCATCTTGCTGGTCACCTCTCTGTGCTATCAAGAGGCTGACACTGCTGCCAAGCATCCCATGATCACCTCCATTTCCTGGGGGTGGAAGGAGTTCCCAGACAAGAGTGCTAGCACCCCAGCCCACTTGCCTGTTTGGGAAGAGGTATCCCCCTAAATGCCCTCAAAGCTAATCATCCTTGTGGCTGCCCCATCCCTGGAAGTGTTCAAGAGCAGCTTGATGGGGCTTTGAGCAACCTGGTCTAGTGGAAGGTGCCCCTGTCCGTGGCAGGGGGCTTGGAGCCAGATGAGCTTTAAGGTCCCTTCCAACGCAAACCATTCTATGATTCCCATGGTAACATCCCCAGGGCTGGGCTCTCAGAGGGGCTCCTGCTTCAGGACAGGTTTCCCTGCACAGCACCTCCTCTGTCTCAAAT
>NW_009930696.1:6732-7263 GCF_000696875.1 Nestor notabilis
ATTCCTGCCCCACACGCTCCGAGTATTTCCCTTTCCACTGCACATACTTCAGTACACTGCTCTATAAAGCAAGCACTCTGCTATCTGTTCCAAGTTCATTTATACAGGTTTCGTTTGGGTCATATCAGTGTTACCTGTATCAGAGCTACACAGTTTCTGGAAAATAATTTAAACACAGGGAAAATGTTTGCCATTTATCCCAGCCCCTTCTGAAAGGTGTATTTTTATGTCTTCCTAAGCCACAGTTTGTACCATAAAACCCTATCATCTTGACATCTTGATGTATAGGGCACCACACGGTGTTTGTCAGCAATTAAAAAGTTAATTTGTGCTTACTGACATTCAAAGCATGGTAGCAATGCCTCAATAAATTCTTGTGTCTCTCTCCTATCTGCAAAGTATCATGCAAGTATCTGGAGGAACCTTGGGCAGCACTGCAGATTAAATCCATAATAAAACGATTAGCAACGGTACAAGAGAAACGACCCCAACAAACAGAAACCTCCATGCCGCAAGCCCCCTGTTCCCAAG
>NW_009930697.1:0-2896 GCF_000696875.1 Nestor notabilis
CGTAGCCCATTCCCCATCCCATAGCCCATTCCCCATCCCATAACCCATTCCCCATCCCGTGCCCTCACTATATCCCATTCCCCATCCCGTAGCCCATTCCCCATCCCATAGCCCATTCTCCATCCCGTGCCCTCGCTATATCCCATTCCCCATCCCATACCCATTCGCCATCCCTCCCTATACCACAGTCCCCATCCCACGCCCCATTCCCCATCCCATGCCGCATATTCTATCCCACAGCCCTGCTGTACCCCACCCTATGGCCCCAGTATTCCCTACTGCACCTACCTGTCCTGTATCTCCTGCTGTACCCGATGTCCCCGAGCTGCCACCCAGCACAGCCTCGGTGTCCCCCACCAGCCGGTGCCGTGCTCCATCCCCAGCTACGGGACGGGGAAGAGTAGCCGGGGGTTGCAGGGTGTGGGTTTTACAAGGCGAAAGACAGAGGACACCGGCTGGGAAGGCCGGGAGAGCAGAGGTGGGATGAACCATCACCATGGGGCATGGCCAGACCAGTGCAGCGCATGTGGTGCTTGTCTGTGGCCCAGGAGAGACCAGCACGGGCAGGAGGACAGGCAGCCCCTGCCCCTCGCTGTCCCCACACTGTCCCACTGCCTGGCCAGCTCCGAGAGCTGGGTTCACCCCTCATCGCCCCACAGCACCAGCATTCCCCTGGAGGCCCTTGGAGCCCTCGTGGCTGCGGGGTGGTGAAGCTGCGGATCCCTGTCCTTCATCCTCCCCATCCCTCAGCAGCTTTAGCGCAAGTCCCAGGACACAAGGAGCAGGACCGTGCCCAGTGTCGCGCTGCCTCACAGCCCTCCCCACCATGGCCACCGCTCACCATGGGGTGATCTGTGGCTACAAGGACTGTACAGAGGAGGAACATCTGGATGGAACCAGGCCCAAATCGCCACCGGCTGCCTCATCCCAGCCCTTGGGCCAAGCCTTCCTCTCCATGAGAAGCGGTGAAACAGTTAAGCAGCTGAGTGTGCTTTTTCCCATCATCTCCTCCATCAATTCTGAGAACAGTCAATACCTTGGTCCCAAACCTCCCGCCTCCATTCCCCTTCCCGCCTCCCGCTCTCTATCCCAGCCCCAGCGAGGAGTGAGGGGGGGAGGGGGGGCACCGAAGGCAACCGCTCACTCTGGCTGCATCTGAGTCCCAGTTTGACTTCTACCCTTCAGACATTTCACACTCCAAAGGAGAGGAAAGAATTTACAACCCCTGAGGAGGGTTTTTCTCATTTTGCTGGTTAACCCTTTCCAGGGGGCTGAGAAAGAGAAGCAGCAGCGGGACATCACCTCAGGGGGGACCTGGGAATGAGACCACCGCAGGAGACGTCCCCTGGAGGGATGCCCGGCTGCCTGTATCAATACAAGGACCTCCCAGTGCCCCTTCCCCTCTCCATCCCGCCCCATCCCAAGCAGCCAGCCCTGGCAGGACGCTGCTCCCTCGGCTGGACACCGGGTCCTCACTGGCTTTCCAGTGCCGGTGAAGGATTTCAGATCAGGACAGTGCCTCTATCCACAGCTCCATCACCCTTATTTTTAGTTACGTTATGTAAGTTCTTCGCTACGTCAGGGATGTGGGGGGTTCTTGCATCTAATTGCAGAGTGACAGCCCAGCGACTCCAACAAGCTGTTCCTCTGGTGAGGAAGATAAAAGGATTTGTAATTTCTCATAATAAAAGAGGCCTTTGGGGACGACCCTCGGAGAATCTCGCACATCCAGGCCTGCTCTCAGGCAGCTGCTCCACTTTCTTCCCATCCTCTGCTTCTCCTTATCCCCAGGAAATCTGAGCACTGAAAAGCTTTCTCCCTCCTACCCGCCTGCTCCCAAAGTGAGTCTTTGGCTGGAAGCAGCCAGTGATTTATCCTCACGTTCAGAGGCAGATTTAACAAGTTGTTGTTGCTCCTGGCTTTTCCCATGTCACGGGCTCTCGGTTTGTGACAATGGAACAGTCACCTGGGGCTGCCGTTTGTGACGGGAACAGCTACCTGGGGCTGGTCCATACTGCCCGTGCTGTACCCTCCGCACCTATCCCACACCACACCCCTTACCCCATTTCTCATCCCATACTCCATTCCCCATCCTGTACCCCATTCCCCATCCCATTCTCTATCGTGTACCCCATCTCTTACCCCATATCCCATTCCCCATCCCATTCTCTATCATGTACCCCATCTCTTACCCCATATCCCATTCCCCATCCCATTCTCTATCGTGTACCCCATCTCTTACCCCATATCCCATTCCCCATCCCATTCTCTATCGCGTACCCCATCTCTTACCCCATATCCCATTCCCCATCCCATTCTCTATCGCGTACCCCATCTCTTACCCCATATCCCATTCCCCATCCCATTCTCTATCGCGTACCCCATCTCTTACCCCATATCCCATTCCCCATCCCATGCCTTCCCTACCCCCCATGTGTGCTGCCTGTGCCCTGTGCTGCAGCCCAAGGCGGAGCTGCCACCCCACAGCCACCCGGAGCACCCTGGGAATCCGGGGCAGGAAAAACCTGCCCTTGCCTCGTGCGGTAGCGTTTGCTTTGATTGCTTTTTTCCCCTTGGTTGCAGCTCTCTTTTGTCAGGGTGATTCACTCCCCAGGGCTCGCAGCAGCTGGAGCGCGCCCAGGGTAACCATGGAGCAGAGTCCCTCACGGGTTGCCTAAATCCCTGTGGCACATCCCGGTGCTTCTCCTGCTCCCTTTCCAAAGGCAGCGCCCTTCCACTGCGGAGGAGCAAAACCCGGTGGGTGCGATGTGGAACCCACCGTGCCGGGGCTGTAACACGGGTGGGATGAGCACGCAGCAGCCCTGGCACCATCCCCATCCCCGGAGCAATCCCTCCCCTTGGCAAGAGCGGGGTCCCTCCCCGGGGTGACGGCACC
>NW_009930698.1:0-54317 GCF_000696875.1 Nestor notabilis
GCTGAGAGTTTTCACTTGCTTATTTTCGGTGTGCTCAGGTGCAGGTTGCGGTGTGCGAGAACACCTTTTCGCGCGTTCGTAGTAGGTGCTGGGAAATGACCAGTTTTTGGGGTGTCCTGCAAGGCTTTTGTTAGTGCGAGTCCCTGGCTGTTCTTCGGGAAACCTGCGAGGAAGGTGTGCTTGTGTTGGAGACTTCTCCTCCACCACCACCACCCCACCCCTCCCGAATGAGCTTTGGTATTTACAGCTGAGAACTTGCCTATCTAAGCTCTAGCTTTCATGAGGAAGCTCACCGTAATGACTTAGATGGCAATAGTAATTTAGTTTTATAATCGGCTCCTCAAATACAGAAATACGGTTTGCTGATGTGTCTTTTGTAATTTTCATAAATGAGATAGCTTCTAATGATGTATTAATCTGTTGGGAAATGCTTCTAAAAAGTTGTTAAAACTCTGGCAGATCTGACAGGAATGTCTCTACAGCCACCCTGTTTTAAATAGCTCTTTTTTGCTGCTGTAACCACACTGCTGTCATTGTGCATGCACATTCCACGTGTGAAGAAATAAGTCACAATAAGTTATGAGCTTGTTCTTACAAAGAAATACAATCGTGTGATCATGATGCTTCTTGAATTATGTAGTGATTGTTTTTACACTCCAAAAATAAGAGTTCATAATTGAAACAATGAGGAATGCCGTGTTTTACAGGATAACATGAGGGTCAGGCTCTTCCGCAGAAAAAATCCTTGGCCTTCGTAACAATGATAGTGCTCATGTATGTGGAAAAATTAAGATGACTTGGTAATCAGAGTTATGTTCCTACATATCTTACATGCTCCCTTGGAATTTTCCTGTTTTAGTGTTCTTTAAAGAAGTTACAGCTAAGAGAAGTTGTGTTTAAGTGACAATTTTCTTACTTTCATCCCCCATGATGTATTTCTCAGGGACAATATAAAATGAACTGTGTTTGATACATTCTCTTAAGGAAACTGGTAAAACCTAAACTGCAAATAAAACCCACTGGGAAGGTGCTGTTGCTTTTTTAGTGAAATGTAACTCCCTTACCATGAGTTTTCAAAAGAGGGGATGGAGACAGAATAGCTGCCGAATAAATGGAAGATGTGTGTCACGTTCCTGTGTGCCTGTGGTCACAGGAAAAGTGCCCTTTAATTGTGTGGGGAATCTCGTAACAGAGATTTCATAAATGGAGCAGGCTAATCAACAGATAAATGACCAAAGAAAGTACTTTCTTCTTTGCTTTTTAGGACTGACTGAGATTAAACATCCACTCCTTTTCTGCTCTCACCTTTAAATGTCTAAAGCTAACATCGCGTCTTAGGCAGAAAGAATGATTTTTTTGCCATTGAGCTGGTAGGTTAGCTGATAGTTACTCAACAACCATGTTATTCCAAACCATTTTAATATCAGACATTAGAAAGATCACCAGTATTAGATTTGGGTGGTGTTTACTCTAAAGTTGAGTTGAAGCTAGATAAATATTCATGTAGCTTAATATCTAGCTCAATATCTGTTGGTGTCTTCCCTGTGGGGCTACTGTAAAAAATCTTAGCATGGGAATGGTTGTTAGTAGAACAGGTTGTACTTCTCTGTTGCTGTACTAGTAACTTTGGTTACTCTATAAAAACGTTGCTCATTATTTTAATGCTAGCTTGGTAATTAATTCAGTATACAGTTAACTATGATCAATGGCTTTTTGGGTGCTTTGGTTTTTAGAATGGGGAAGAAGAGGCTGAAGAACATTACTCAGACTGAATCTGTCATCTGTATTTGTTTTAAGTTGCACCCTACTGATATGAGTAGGATGGTAAACATGCATGTGGATTGTGGATCTGGGCCATGAATTCTTAACATTTTTAACTAACCTAGATCGGCTTTTTCCTTGACTGCCATACTGCAGCAGCTCTCATCTATGCTGTCCCACTAGCCTCTTAGAAATTTGGTAAAGACCATGTCTTCACCTGTCAATTTCCACTGCACTCAGCAAACTTTTGCTGTTTAGTGGAGTGCTGGGCTGAACCTCTCAGCCTTTGTTTTCCTGTCTGCGTGTTCATTCACAAATGATGTGAGACAAGCTTTGGAAATACTTTTCCTGGGTTGTCAGTGTCAAAAAGCCAGGAGCGAACACAAAATGTTGGCACAATTAAGAATACATTATGTTGTTGGCTCACCATAGCTACAGATGCTGCAAATCAAGCTAAAGTCTGATAGGTTAGAAAATCTGACACCTTGTTCTTCTTCTACCCAGTATTTCTTTTTGAAGTTATTCTCACAAAGTTACAATGTCAGTGACATAAAGGTGGGGTGGAAACCATGTCCCTCGTTTTCCTCATTTGTTCTTACTGTCAGTCAGCAGTTCTTACTGTCAGTCAGCAATTGAAGGAAATTGAATCATAGCCTTTTCCCTGCTTGGGGAGTCCTCTTTCATTCTCATCCCAGCTTTCCCTCTGAATAACTCAATTTGGTTTTGGAGATTACTCCTTCATCCTCAGATGCACATTACTTTGCCACTGTTTGGCACTGAGTCGAGGCTTTTCCTGTTACCATTTCATTTCCATTTTAAGGCATCACTGCAGCAGTGGTTTGCTGTTGGAGGAGGGCTTGCTGCAATTTCCGTGTGAGCCTGCTCATTCATTTGGTCAAGTAAACTTGCTGACAAATGGCACAGTGTGTTGTTTCTCCAGGAAGCACTGCACAGCAGAACAGCGTAGGTACAGTATTTGTAATTGCTTCTGGAGGTTAGAGGAAAAGGTGGTGCCTGTTATTTTTCCCCTCCAGTCTCTGTAGTGTTCTTGAATTTTAACAGATTGGTCTCTAGTTCTGTCCTTAGGTAGAGTGCATCATCTGTGGCTCAGGAGGAGCAGGAGTGAATGGCTACTTTATACATTTGCTGCTGTTTCCCAGGGGATGCTGGGGAAGTCCTATTGTTAGAAGCGATTGCAAGAGTACAGCCTGTAAGTTTGTCCTAGTGAGGAATAGGGTGGTACTTTGCCACTTCTGTACAAGCCTCAGTGGGTATGACTTCAAGGCTGGAATCAGTGCCACCCTCTGTTTAGCATTTGCATGCAACAGGTTGCAAAGTAAAGCATTAGAACTTTTTTTTTGTGTCAGAAATACTGCCAAAAATATGATACTGATTTGAGGTGCTTTAAAAGTAAGGAGCTAGTGTGGAATTGAAGAGGGGGGAGTGATTTTGGGGGTAATGGAAAAGGCAGTGTGAAAAGAAAAGACTAAGAAAAAAAGTTTAAATTATAACAACCCATTGATCATACAGGTGGTTTAGTCTCAACAAATTACCATTATTAATTTGTGTTTCCAATGTAGTTGTTATGATTTGACTGCCATCTGTATTGGGCTTCTGTGATTTCCTTTAGAGTAACCCTTTAACACATCAGTTGCTGTAACATGATAGGCAGTCATGATTCACTAACTTGTGTACAGGTACAGGGATAATTACTTATTTACAATCATTGTACTCTGAATCTGTAAGTATGTTGGCTATAATTAGTCGCATATTGACTAACAGGCAAACCATTTGCTAGCTTCAGGGAATCATACACAATTCCATTTCTTTCTACTTATTTGAGGTATTTTTAATGTTTTCTTCTAATAATTCTTTCAATTCTTTTAGTCCAGTTTTCCTTCATTTGAAATCACTGTAAGAAAAAGTTGGCTTCATCCGTCACTTCCTGCACAGCACAGCACAAATTCAGTTCTATTTCCTATTTATGGGCCTGGTCTTTCTTTGTTTGCCTACATGGAGGAATGCCAGACTTTGCTTCCCTTCTTGTGGTAAACAGCTGTGTTTTAAGAGGAAAGAGCCTTGCTAAGCTAATGGGAAGAAACAGATTGGGAAATGGAAAATAAATAGGTGAGAAAAGGTGGCATTAATTACCTTATGAATCAATGAGCTCCAAAGTTGAGGAGTTTCTAATTATGATATTTTGATAGCTAACTTGCAAGCAGGAAGCACCTCCAGCTTCTGCGGTATATGGGGAGAGTCTGATGTTCTCAGAAAAATACAGCAGACAATCAGTGTCAAAAGCCAACGTGCAAGAATTCATCATTTTAAAACACATTTAATTGCTTCAGAATTCTTTAGCAAATATGAAGGCATAACCTACTTTTATACTAAATATTGGGGGGTTTATGTCACTTTGTGGCTTCTTGTTGTAGATTTGCTAGTATACGGCTGAATGATGAATTACTGGTGAGGAGCCCACTGCACAAAAAGTAGCCTCAACAAATGTGCCTGAAGAGTAGGTTATATTTCACCTTGATCATCTTTATAATATGGACACAGCTAATGTATTTTACAGGAACCGTGTCTGTGACTCAGGACACTGTTTCTTGTTGGTAGAAGGCCTTGCAGACCTAAAATACTAAACCAAGAGGAAGATGTAAAGCAATATAAAGTAGTATTTTTTTAAATCCAGTTGACAGCATACCAGTAGTCGAAACACTGTTGATTTTTGTCGTCTTAACAGGTTTAAAGAAAGGATGGAATTAAAAGAATGAAGTTGCTGCATATATTTGCAGATAGTTCTTCCAATTGCTTTTGCTTGGGAAGAAGAAAAAGTTAAAGTTAAAAAAGGTTCATTGTTTGGAAACAGGGAAACCAGGAATCCTTGCAATGCTCAGTAGTGGTGCTCTGAGGAGGTTGTGTTTTAAAGAGCCTTGAAAGTTAAGTTGAATTAGCTTAATTGGTATGAGAGACAGTTGGAAGAATGAATTATAAAATGATAAAATTTGGACTCTGTGAAAAGGACTTTGCTGCTGTGTTCTGAATGCCTGTAAGCAGACATGTTTGTCATTTTCAAGGCAAAAGGAAGTGCTGTGATGACCAAGACACAAGCTGTGAGCTTGGGCAAGTGCAATGGAAAGGTTTATTTCAGAGGGAAGGTACACATTACACATGACTGGAGTAAGCAGGTAGGAGAAATGAGAGAGATCTAGATCTGATGAGATGCGGGACTGTAGAACAGTGGTGATGGCCTACAGTAATCATGAAAGAGATATTTTAGACATCTTGAGGAAGAGCCTTAAGAGCCCTGTTTGTTATCAACAAACAGCTTCAAACTTGAATAGACAAATTTCTCATTTCATTATTTTCTGTGCTCTGTTTAGGACTTGCAGTTGTTTTCCACAAAAATCTCTCATGAATAGGACAAAGACTGAAAGTTTTAACCAAGTTTCTTGTATGAAATGTGTTGTTTTAAGAATAGCATTAGGCCAAAGATCTCTCAGCCAAAAGCAAGGCAAACTGCATTGGGCATGGAAAGGTATCAACCCCATTGGCCTCTTTCCTCAGCAAGAGAATGGCTATTTTGAAATCAGATAGGAAACAATAACTCTTAAATGTTCTCTGAAGTGTTTTGAAGCTTAATTTTTACAAACAACTTGTATGTATCAGATTTCAATAATACTCCTATTTAGACTCAGTGGAACTGCAGTACTAAGGTATCCTTGGATCAAATGCTTGGATAGGTACTGAACAGAAAAGCAGCATTCACTCCAGAATAAGCATTATGTTTCTAAATAATTCCCTTTGAAGATTAAAAGTATGTTAAATCTGCAAACAGAACTGAGAAACTAGAAAATCATGTTCGTTGTTCTGTCATCTCAGCTCTCAATGTCATTTATGAGTACATAAGAACCTGTTGTTGATTGAAATGGATTTTTGCTATTTCAGGTATGTAAGTATGGGGATGCCCTTGGATTATTTCTTGCCAGCTAAATACCCCTCCAACTTTAAAACCATAATCTTTTGTCAGCTATGTGGCAGAAGGTAAAAAATACTAAATTAAAACTTGAATTTAGTACAGTTCATTCTGCAAAATAAGTTATTAAAATAACTTTCTGTAACACACAAATCTAAAAGCAAACCTTTCTTTTTCTTTCAGATGAATGTCTGTAGGTTACGCTTAACTGTACCGCCCGATGAAGGCTCACAGCCCGAACAGGGAGCAAAGGAACCTGAAAGAAAGAAAAACGTAAGTTTTGAGAATCAAAGTCAATTTCTGATATTGCCATCCACAGAAGCTGATTTAGTTGTTTTGGGAGCCCAAAGCCCAGTCATCTCAGATGACCACAGAACATGTGGAAGCTGAGCAAGTCAGCTGTGAGCTTTGAGCCTGAGCCTTGCAGTTAAGGACAACAAAACTGTATTTAAAGCGGGACAGTAGTAGAGGAACAGCACAGAGATTGTAGGTGATTTGTGACTGAGATACTTTTAAGACTTGATTATTTTATATTTATATATTAAAGAGTAGGAACTGCTATCAAGAGCAGGTATTGCTTTAAACAGGATCTTGATCCTCACCTGAAGGGGATTTTATGTTTCAGCTAGGCTTAAGAGTGTGCTAGATTTGAGCCTTGAAGTGTAGGGATCTCAAACGTAGATGTTTTGCTGTGTCAGCTTATTTTGTTAATGGGTGATGTACTAACAAGAAATACAAAATTAAATATTCAAGATAGTTCTGAAGTAAAACTGATTTGAAGGTCATGTGCATAGAAGGGTTCAGAAGTGTGTACACACGAAAAGAATCTTACAGCTGCTTTGGTGTAGAACTACTTCTTTAAGAGCTGTTTCAGAACAGTAGATGATTTTTAATTCGTCTTAAGGATGGAGAGAGACTAGAAAGGGAAGCTGGACAGGCTCCAGAATTTCACCACATTTACACTTTGGTAAACCAAAATCAAACAAGAAGTTGGCTAAGTTTGCCAGAGCCAATGTCTGAATAGCAATATGACATTAGGAAGCAAAAAACCAGTAGGATGTCTTTAAAGTAATCTCTTGGTGGTATTCAGAAGGAAATGTAACTATAAAGTGACTCACAAAGACAAACATTTTAAAGCAATAAAAGTAAATGCAAAGTAAAATGGTCAAGATACAGATTCTTTTTCAGGTATTTTTTGTGCTGGAATACTGTATACACTCAGCTTTTCATACACTACTTCCCTTGTTTTGGCTGGCATGGAGTTAATTTTCTTCTTAGTAGCTGGTGCAGTGCTGTGTTTTGGCTTCAGTCTGAGAACAATGCTGATAACACACCAGTGTTTTAGTTGTTGCTAAGTAATGCTTACGCTAAATCAAGGACTTTTCAGTTTTCCATGCTCTGCCAGTAACCATATGCACAAGAAGCTGGAGGGGGGAGCACAGCCAAGACAGCTGACCTGATCTAGCCAAAGAGATATTCCATACCATGAAACATCACATTCAGTATATAGTTTGGGGGAGTTGGCCAGGAGCCACCAGTCATTGCTCAGGTTGGGCTGGGTATCAGTCAGTGGGTGGTGAGCATCACTTTGTGCTTCCTGAATTTTATTTCTCTGTCTCTCTCTCTTTTCCCTATTATTATTGTTGTTGTTATTTTTTTATTATTATATTTTACTTTATTTCAATTATTAAACTCTTCTTATCTCAACCTGTGGGTTTTACCTTTTTCCAACTCTCCCCCCATCCCACCAGGGGGGAGAGGAGCGAGCGAGCTGCTGTGTGGCACTTACTTGCCGACTTCAGTTAAACCACAAGGTCAGCTCTGGCAGAGTAATCGGTCCTTGAGGATCTGTAAGTGTTACTTACGGAATGGATGAAAAAGGCCCCAATGCAAACTAAGTTTGGGCCACCATAAAATAGCAATAATTCATTTTGTACATAGGTGTTTATTTATAGCACATAGAGTAGCTTCCCTCACTGCTTACTCTGTCAGCCTCTTGTCAGTTTGTATCTGCAGAAACTCTGAGACTGGCCTAAGCATATGGGCCCATTGCCCTAAGAGTAATGTCACTTTGTTTTTGAGGAGGATAGATATTGACTCCTGGCTTACTCACTTTACTGTGCTGAGTGGTGTAATGGTAAGAAAGAAGTGTGAATGATACGGCTTGGACAATTTGTAGTGAGTTTCTTATGTGACCGGTTTTTTTCTCTGTGGGACCTTGTATTTGATGAGACCTGTATTTCCCCCATAATAGAAATAAAGGCAAGTGGGGTTTATATCAGAGAATGTTAAGGTGTGGTTATGAAAGATATTAAATAAGTTATCTGGTTTATCTTACATTCCAGTATATTGCACGGTGATTTTTAAGAGATGGGTCCTTTTTAGTTGAGACAAAAAAGTGATATGTGATTTAGTTGTTGTATGTTATTTGAGTAGTTTTCCGAAATGCAGTACTTTTACACAGTTTAAGGACTTCTAGAAAGCATACATACCACCTTCAGAGCTAGGTGGGATCTGATTAGTTGATTTTGTAGCAATTAAGAAACACGGAGTAATTGTGCCATTGACTTGTGTCTTACGGTCTTTGTGTAATTTGAAAAATAGCCCTACAGATAGTCATAGTGCAGAGAAGCAGGTACAAAAAAATCACTGACAATGAACCTTTTTTTCCTCATGTCTCTAAAACAAGACAGTAATGCACCACCTATAGGATTTTGTCTATGTATTGCTTTATGTATTTGAATTGATTACACAATAACGTACAGAGTAGGCAGGACTCTTGATTAGTCTGTGATACTTTTCTCTTACTTCAAAATTGAAATAAAAAACTAAAGCATCTCCTACAAGTCTGTGCTGATCTGCCCGTGTTCAACTGACTTAGTGTTAATGAAGTTGTTTAAAGCACTTTGAGAATAACAGGTTTTACAAATGTTAGATAATCCTTGCACAGTCCTATGAGAACTGAGTGCCCCTTTTGGAAACAAGGATAGCAGAGAGAAGTTAGGGAGCTGCTCAGTTTTCTGCCTTGCGCTTGATAATTTCAGGTCAAAACCCACAGCTTTGCCAAGAATCAAATTTAACAGCAGGTCTCTTGTTGGAATCTAGAGTTTTGAGCTGTCTTTAAATGCTGAGTATTAAGAAAATGGGAACATGGAAAATGGAACATGTATTTAAAGGAAGTTAGCGCGATTTACAGAAATGAACTGCAGGGTAATTCTTGGGCTTGTACAGTTTTTGGTGGGGTGCTCAGGCACATCAGGCAGTCTGAGCCTGGCTGCCAGGCGCTCTCCTGTTTGGCCAGGACAAGTGCTGGAGCGAGACAACCTCCCCTGCCTCTGCCTGCTGCTGGTGAGGGAGGAGAGCAGGGACCTTGCTGTGTCAGAGGGAATGCCAGAAAACTATAAATATACTATGGCATGACATTTGCTTGTAATCTCTTGTTTCAAATCTTTCATTAGGAGGAGGTGATTTTGAGCTGCCCTAATGTGACACAGTGATAGCTTACTATTTGTTACTTTTGTGTATCCTTCTGGGGCTCAGTAGTATTAAGAGACGTTTCAGTTGCAAAATCAGGTAGTGAACTGCACTGAAGCTCTTGCTAGCGCTGATCCTCCCAATAACATTTCCTGGAGCTTGAGGTCAGATCAGACATCACCACTCCATTGGTTATGTTAGTAGCTGTTAGCTTAGCCTTATTCATTGTAGTCCAAGTTCAGCAGAAAATGTATGCTGTATTTCATTATATCTGTTACCAGTGCCTTAGATTTCCAGATTGATTTTTTTATTGCTATACATCCATGAAATAAAAGTGAATCAGTATAAGAGATTAAAACAGAGTGATGGAGCTGGGCAGTTTTGTTGCAACAAAATTGCTGCAGGCATTACTGTACTAGGATGGCATCTCCCTGCCTTTTGTGAAAGGCTGGCAGATGGTATGCAGAAGTTGATCTCAAAAACTGAAGGGGGACTGCGCTTGTGCTCAGATTGGATTTTTATATTCATATTTAGGCATGATACCTTGAAAGAAGCATATGAGAACTGAAGTCACAAGTAGAGGCTGGTTGGTTGGTTGGTTTGCTTTTTACAGGCTAAAAGCCTACTGCTAAAGATTTCTGAGTTGCTAGCACTTACATAGCGAGAATCTGAAACTCTCCTGATTTTGTTCCGTTACTTCTGTTAATCACAGACAATGGAGGACAGTAGTGTGAGGCTGTTCTCTTCACCAAGAAGTACAAAGGACTATTGTACGTGCCAGATTGTATGTAAAATCTGTATGTCTGAAGCCTGCCTTGTCTTGCATAATGAAGGGCTATTAGACAATTGTATTGTCTCTGTTTGGGATTGGGCTTATTTTTATCCATCAGCCCCTTTCTTCACTGTCAGGGCTAAATTCGGAAGTGTCACTGGAAGCTGCAGCTAGGCATTTGGGGGTAGAATATGGAGATACGTATAAACAGATTTTTATTTTTCATTAGGACACATGAACAAGGGAATTAAAATGAGAGAACACTCTAGAAATTTGTGTCACTTTGTAGCTTTCAACAGAGTTTGAGCAGTGTTTATTCTTAAACTCTAATTGGTACTTTGGCTGTCTATATCCTCAAACTCTTTAATTTTGTTATGCTTTTAAAGCATCATAACCAAGAGGTGAATCTCTTTTTGCTTCCTAAGCAGGAATACGGAAGCATAGCAAACTTCTATTTTTTTTCTCCGCAGCAAAAAAGTAGGCTGTAAAGAAGCCAGAAGGGGAATTTGCTCCCGTATGTGATGGAGAGAATCACGCAGAAACTTGTGTCAGGCCTGGATCAGTTGTGCATGTTGAATTTAGGACAGTGCCGATTTTTTCTGCTGATCTGCTGCTGCCAGCTCACTCCCATCAGCACAGCAGAAGTTGTGTCATAACAAATGTGGCTCACCTGCTAGAGGTGGCCCATGTTTTTTTCAGCCTCTCCAGCACTGATTGCTTGATTTTTGATGTGTACTAATTAAGCGACGTGTTCATTAAAACCAGCACTACATGAAAACTACAGAAAGAATTCCCCTGTTTTCTGTGGTGACTGCTGTATTTCTTTAATCTTATTTTCTTAGTGTACAAATATTGGTGTTCTGTGTATAGATTTCATTGAGTGAATATGGCTTTCAGTAACGCCTATCACTTCTATTTTTTGGGAATGTGTTAAATGATGCTTCTTATTTAGCATCATGAATCCAAGAACACTCATGTCTATGTCTTGGCATACATTCCATATTTTAATACTATTTGTATATGAAACGTCCCTAAATGTAACACAAGTTTCGTGGGCTGCAGAGGAATACACAGCTACTTTTTGTCAGAGCACAGCAACTTTCCTTGGTGAGCTCAATAATATGTATTTGTCATTTTACTGAACTGAAAATATGTAACCTAAGTAACAATGTGGATGTCCTTGTTCCTTATATATAACTAGTGAACAAGCAAAAGATAACTAGATATTTCAGAAACCTCTGGAATGTGGCAGTTGAAGAAAAGATAAAGCCTTGCTTAGCTGGTAACATTTCTGGTTAAAAGAAGAGTTGTTAGATTTTGTAGGTAAAGAAGAGCATGATTTAACAAAATTTTAAGGCCAGATGAGTACTAAACCCAGAATTGTGCTGGTAATTATAGTCATTATATCTTATTTTGAGGTAAAAGGACCTTTTCCATAGATCTGCTTCCAATTTCGGGGTAGGGAGAAAGTGTAAAGTGTGGGGGTATCTGACGTTTCAAAAACTGATGGAGATACATTGGGAAGCAAATCATCTCCTGGTGTTATTTATTTACATAATGCCAATAAAATCATTGGCAATACAAAAAGCAGCTAACAACGCATATTTAGTGTTTGTGGTTATAGTGTCTTTGCTTCAGATGTTTCATGCTACTTGGTCCACTTCCTTGGACACAGACATAAACAGGATACATGGCAATTATCAAGACTTTTGCAACTTTGGGGTGTAGGCTTCTGTTTTACATATTAAGTAAACACCGTCTGTGTTTCTTTAGTATATGCTGTATGATCATACCAAGTGCAACATGGCTGTTGCTGCAATGTAGACAAAGCACGTTCCTGGAAGCTGCTGTATTCATGTGCATCAACATGATGTCTTCTTGCTATTATGTTGGTCTATCATATAACTGACTGTAGGTACAAAGAAACAGTCACAAGTTACTTAAGCTAAGTTTGCCTTTTCAGACCAGCAGCTCGCTTTAGAAGGGATTTTGAGCACAATTTAGGGCAATGATTGTGCTTGTTCCAGTGCAGGAAGTGCATAGGCAGGTGGGGAGAGAGAACCTCCCTGTTCGCTGGAGCTGTCTGATACTTTGACCTTAAACAGGAATGGCTAACTAATGTAGTGAAACCTTCCATCTTCAAGCACTGGTTAGCTTTACACTACTTACTTGCTCCTAAATACTTGCACATCATTACTTATTCTGTTACCATCACTGGGATGCCTTGCTGCAGATCAGAGTGGAGACAGGCAAGGACCTTCTCAGAAAAATGTCTGAGTTATGAGAGTGGATATGTCTGGGACATGAGGAAAACAATGACAGGTATTAGGCTTAGAAACATTCTGTAGTCCTTGAGTATGTAAAAATTCCAGGATTTGTCAAAGAGGAAACATGGGAGAGAAAAGACGTGACAGTGGAAGAACAGAGGACAAGGCAGAAAAAGAAAAAACACTGAAGGGAGGAAAATAAATTAAGGTGGGTGGAAGTAGCTTGAGACAGGAGACAAACTGCAGAAAGCATACTCAAAGAGTACTTAATGATGCAGTTCTGTGGAGCAGTTTGAGAAACAGCCAGTTGGCAAGGCCTCCTTTAGAGGCAAAGGTATATTAAAAACAAGTCAACAAGCAAAGCAACCCATCCACCTCTCAAACTTGCACTGAGCAAAGTTTTCTGATTGTAACCCTTCCTCTAAGAGGAGGCTGTATCAGGTCAGCCCTTTTTTATCAGGGCATATGCTGAATCCTGAAACAAGTCGTCATTAAGTGGAAATTAAGAGTTACTAACCAGAGAAACAGGGATGTAGAAGGTGAGCATATCTGAAATAGAGCAGCAAGGAAAATGACTGAAGAAATTGGAACAGTTATTTGTATAGCTGTTGGTTTGCACAGCCTTAAATCAAGCAAGAACTGCACTGAAATTTTAACAGGTGCTTGTCTGGGGGTTGTGTTACGAAGGAGAAATAAGGGTGGGGGGTAAAAGCAATATCTTGTATTTTAAATAGCACGTATTAGAACTGGGACACTGAACAGATAATGGAGGTTCTTTTAATCTTCTGAAAGAGAAGTGGCAGAGGCATCTTAGGAGTCTTGTGCAATATGAACAACTGGGAAGTATAGTATTATTGCAAGAGACAAGTACCTAGTCTGGCTTTGTGCATACTTAATCCTGCATGTACTGCCCATTATGATGTAAATTTGTCTGGTTTCTGTGAAACATATATGTAAGTGCCATGGGTGATTCTTTAGCTGCAAGCCCACTGGTCTGAATTTGTAGTTGTTTCCTGGGGGGGGGGGGGGGGGCTGGAATCCTTCAAATTAACACATTCCTTAGGAATGTATTAACAATATTCTAAAAATAAGGAACTTGCTCATAATTTTCATACAGAACTCAGTAAATAGCATTTTAAACAATTCTGCCAATGTTTTGGAGGCACAAAGGATCTTAGTAGTTGATGGTATTCAGCTGTTCATCTCATAAAAAAAGAATGGTCATGGCAAAGGGTATGGATTTATGAATTCAGTGTCTTAGTAATCTCTAAACAATCAAAGTGATTATTCTTTTGGTTATCAGGAAGATGGAAACTTGTGTGTAATCCCTTTATACATATGCAGGGGAGGAGCTGCGATGACACAGTCAAAGAATGTACAACCCTGGAAGCAAACAAACACAGAAAAGTTTTGAGTCACGTCCCCATCTAGTTTCCGTATTCTCTCTACTCTCAAAAATCAGGTGTGGGCTTTTTGTTTGTATGCATCCAAACAGCAAAACAATAACAATACATAATTATGAAACTTCTGCTTATCAGGATGTGAAGCTTTGCATATAATGTTTTCCAAGTGTAAAATGATATCACTGGTTACCCAGTGTTTTTCCATTAAGTGGTTTTAAGGCTTGCTTTTTAAATGATTGATTTATAGCCTTGTTGTTCTTTGCCTGAAACATTCTTTATCAGGTGTCTGCTCTGTGATTGTTTCCCTCCCAGCCCTGCACACACACCCAGAGCTTCAGCAGAATAGTTAAGCCATTAATGATATGGTAAAGGAAAACATGTAGGATTTACAGTGTTGAGAAAATCTCAATGCCACATGGCAGAGACAATATAAACCAGATGTCTGTCTTTACCCATTTTTCTTAATGCAAGTAGATTTTCCTGTTCTTTTTTCTCTTACCCAAAGAAGAATTTATTCTTACATTGCCACCATAGTTGTGTTAGTTTGGCTCCTAAAAACTGAAAGTGGTACTGCTTTAGACTGCAGATGCTTTCCCCACTGTCAGTCATGGCAAAGGACTGGAGACTCTCTAGAATGCAGCTGCAGATGGATGTAAGATGCTGAGCTTCGTCTCTTTCAGACTCTACTCAGTGTCAAAGACAGTATTTAGACACTGCTTAGACTCTTAATTTAGTAAAGAATCTCAAAGTTTGTTGGTTTTCCTACAGTGTCATTACTGAACAAAAAACCAAACCCAAACAGATTATGCCATAAGGTCTATGTAGTAAATATTCCCAAATTTAGCCATGTCCTGGTATATCCAGTGTGAGACTGATTTGTCTCCGGCACCAGCCTTTCAAAAACAAGGTGCAATGCTAAGCAGTAACAACTGTATTTCCAAGACTGTGTCTTTCTAACTTTCTATTCAGAAATAATCCCTAATTTTAGGTTTCTAGTTTGCAAGTATTCAAAGTTATGTAAGAATATTTTTTTCCCTTTTTAAAAAATCACAATGTGGATGTCTTCATCTAAGCTATCTTTTTAAATTCTTTGTAATCAAGAGAAGAAATTAGTTCTTCTGGAGACTGACTCATTTCAGATGACTGCTACAGAAGGATGTTTCTCTGGGTTGATTGGGAGGGAGGCGAGGTGAATAGTTGGGTCAGGTAGTTCCAGCTGACCTTGCAGATACTTATTTACATGCTGGGGGAAATGATTCCTACTGTTAGAATGAGTATTTTTGTTACTAAGTATATTGATGAGATGAGTAAGAGAAGTCTGTTGCAAAGAGTGCCTTAAAAAAAAGACATAAAGAAAGAAATCTACAAATTTCTGGAGATCACTAAAATAACAAATGTAGGCACTTCAAAACAGTCTTTCTATCAGGTCTATCAAGACCTTATTTCAAACTTTTATCCTCCTACAATAGTTAATAACACTGACATACCCACATAAATGCTGTTTCATAGCTTTGCTTTGGCTCTTACAATGTCATTTCTACAACTTCTATAAGAGCAGTGTGGCCTTGAAGTGAGTGTTTGATTGCTTTGGATGTCCTTATTTAGCTTTAAATGCAAACTGAAATTCTACTTTGTTTTCTCCAAGATAAACAAGTATTTTCTGAGCTCTGTTTAAGGGACCTTGCCCAAAATGTTTTAATGCAGTTTCTTCTGAGAACTTTCTAACATTTTGATTAAACTTGTGAATTTTTATATTTCCTGCGGGAGGGAGTTTGGGGAGTGAGGGGCAATTCTGTGGTTGCAAGAGTTTAAAGGGAACTGTGAGAGCTAGAAGAATGCAGAACATTTTCTAGTAGCCTATTGGTGAATGAAAGGAAGCCAGGATAACGTTTTCTCTCACATGCCTTTACCTCTCCCTCCACAAATCCAGTACATTGTCTCTAGCCATACCTATATTACTGCCATTAAAGCCAGTGGAAATTAGACATTTCTGTCTAATTCATCTTCCTAAAACCATACAGGTTGACTGTCTGGCCCCAAAACATTTGGGAACTATCTTAGGTACTGTTGTACTTTCACTATAGTTGCCTGTCTCCTGTGGCCCTATGTTACTGTATTTTTGTTTGTTATCTTTTTATTCTAGTACTGACTTAAAAATAACTTTTTAATTTTTCTATTTTTAAGGAGCTCTACCATGTACCTAATGGCATGTCTCCAGGGAAGCTCTCTCATGGGATGGTGTATGGCGTCGTGCACCGAACTGACAACAACCATAAGAGAGAAATGGTGGTTTATGGCTGGTCAGCTGATCAGCTGAAAGAGGAGATGAATTACATTAAAGAAGTGAGTTGAGCTTTCAGCTTTGAAAGTTGTCAAATATCCTTTCCATACATTCCTGTAGAGCTGTGGGTGTATTTGGGATGGCTGATGTCTAGCCCAACACCCGAATTTGAAATGGGAACCTAGTCTAAGCTGAAGACGTGTCTTATTAGTATTTGAGTTGGGAAAAAAGCATGCTCTGTACCTGGAAACTGTGCAGTCCAGACTCAAGGTCTCTGTGCCATCTGATACTTGTTAATGCTTGCTGACTGGGCCTCAGCTGGGCAAGCAAACTGTCAAACAGATACTGCAGTTCCTGTCCTGAAGCCTTCAGAATTTCAAATGTCATACAGAAGCAACTATGTAGGCAGACACCTTAAAGGATAAACTCTCTCCTCTCTTCTTCTGCTTCCCCCTTGTTCCCAAATCCCCCAGTTTTGAGAAGGCTCCTAAATTAGGTGACACAGTAAAATCACTTGGGTATATTTTGGGGCAGCCTTAAAATAGTCAGCCTAATAAGGATGACTTTGTACTACTTTCCCTGTGCATGCTCATTTATCATAATTGGCAGAAGCTCTCCTGGAAAAAAAACCATTTTTGATACTGCTGGTTTCTGTGCTTGAAACTCAGCATCTCTTTGACCATCAGTCCTTGACTGTCAGGCTTTGGAAATAACCCCCTAATTAGCCTAGGACAAATAATTTGGCCTTCTCTTTCCATCCATGTTCACCACCCAGGAAGCTATTGGTCAATGTGTTACACTGACGCAAGTGCAAACTGAGTTGATATAAAAGGGAGTAACACTGAGTCAAGCCAGCAGAGTAAGAGACTGTAATGGTGTGTGCTCTTGAGTCTGCCTGATCTCTAGCTATCAGCACTTGATTCTCTCCTTTGCTGCTCACAGTTGTTGGCTCCTAGCATGCACCACACTCAAGTTTCTGCACTCACAGTTAGGGTATGTCACTACTGCAGTGCAGGCATGGCATGTGAGCTGCCTCTGCTGCTGGTTGCCTACCTGGCTATTTGCCTGCCCTGCTGGGGTGGTGTCAGGGATGGGTGGATCTGCATGAGGTCCAGCTCCCTGTGCTGCCCTGTTGCTGTTCACAGCTGGCTTGTGGCATGGAGAGATGTGTCAGACCAGGGGAACTGTATGTCTTGTGTGTGTGTGTTCAAGGTACTAATCCTTTCAGGGAAACATGGGAAAGATACGGGAAGAGACGAACTGGCCCTTGCTCTTTCCTGGAAGCTGTGTTCAGCTATGCTAATTAGTGAACTTAATGTCTGCCAGATAAGTTTCATCTTTAAAAGTAGTCTTAAACAAAGTCTTCAGCTTATGCCACATATGTGCAGACTCAGACCAGAAATGATGGGCCACGTCAGAACTGCTGACAGTTTCCTCTGTACCTGAGTCAAACATGCACTTTGCAAGAAGGGGATAGGGATGTGTGTATGTGTAGGTAGGGATAGGGTGAGGGGCTTTTTCTAAGGTGAAGTGCAGGAAACAGGTATCTTTCGTGTTTCTTATCCTAAAGGGAACATGTAGCTTGGGGTAGGCTTGTGCTTACCTCTTGCATAGATTTTGTGGCCAATGCCTCTCTTTCTGGGAGGGAGTGGGTATACTGCAGAGCTACTAGAAACGTCCCCTCTTGTGTAAGGCTCTACCGTTTACCCCTTGCACTTTCCCCAAGCTTATGCAGAGAGGAGGTAACCTCACTGCCCTGGATTATCTGCAATCAGTCTGTGTTTGATAGGGGGTGGAAGGAAGAGGAGTTTGAATTATATAGCTGGGAAGTAGACTGTAGGCAAACATTTAACTAGTGTTTACAATGTGTGCTCTTGAGAAGGTTGGTTGTGTGCATGATTGCAGTGGCATGTGAACCCGAGCTGCCTTCCAGCATGCTTTCCCTCCCTGCCCATCCCTCCCCCCTTTTTTTTTTTTGGAAAGCAAGGTGTAATTTGCATCCTTGCTTCTTAAATAAAATCAAATTGAGTACTCTGTTCTTCAGATTTGAAAATGCATTGGTAAATTTATGCTAATATATTGTTTAGCTAGATACGAGCCTAGAAGTCTTACAGAGTTTATCTTCAAAGGATACTCAGGGAAAACTAATTAACCATTTTAAAAAGTATGAAGGTGTGTTAAATCCATGTGTGGATGCTTTTTTTTTCCCCCAGAATGAAAACATCATATGCTCATACTAATTTTAATTTGTTTAGTAATCAGGTTAGAATGAATTAGGGATAATTTATTATTTAAATTATTAATCTACAAGCATTTAAGTGTGCACAGAGAAGTTTAGAATTACTCAGAGACGTTTATTCATATCAGCCCTACATAGACAAGTCTTGAGACTTAAGTTTCTGTCTTGTTCTTAAGAGTAAATTGTTGTTGATGAAAAGGTAAATTAAGAATGGAAATTACCGAAAGTAGCAATGAAGAACATAGCAAAAAAAAAGAAGTCATGTCCTAGTATAAATAATGTCATCAATAAGTTTGATAAAGGTATTTGATCTTTTTCTGACACCAGGTTAGAGCAACTCTGGAAAAAGTGAGAAAGAAAATGTATGGTGAATATGATGAAATGAAACGAAAAATACAGCAGCTTACAAATGAACTGAAAGTAAGTATGCAGTCATTTGGAGGTAAGGCATATGAGAATAACTGTCCAAGTGTTATCTAAAGAGATTTTGTGAGTTTGAGGGGTTTTTTTTTGCTTCAACAGAACAGAAATAATTTCTCAAGCCATTCTAGTTCATTGTTTTATGTGACATCTGAATATTTATTTATTTATTTATTTCCCCCACACACACACAGGTAAGGTAAGGTAGGACAGGGATGCTTTCATATATGGAGTTACTAATTGCCTGCTGCTTGGAAATAAAAGAATGATCTTAATAGCATTGTCTGTGTGTATTGGTAATTACTGGAGATGTTTGTACCACTAAGCTGCCAGGTGAATTGAATAAATAACTGACATAATTAGGAGTAAAGTGCAACTTGGTGTCATTTCAACAGACTTTGCTCTGGTTTACTGACTTCATTGTTTAAGCACTATAGTGAAAGAAATGGCAGTGCTTCTTAGTACTAAAGTGCTTGAATTTACCTTCATTTAAAAGTGACTTACCTTTTGGTTCTTCATTGAACCTTGCAATATTTATTTGATGACCTCTCTTTCTTCTGACATGCTGCTTTAGCAATAAAAGCTGCTGCAGTCTGTAGAAGTAAGTATCCTTCATATAAAACTGCTGAGTTCTTTGGTCCAAAAAAATCTCCCTGAAAACTTGCTGTGGATTTTATATTCAACATTGATTTTCACAGCCCTGGTTCAGATGAAGCTTTGGCTATTAAAGTTATTCTGACTTCAGGGGACTGAGACCCTGACTTGTGCCCTTCTGCCGTCCTGATTTGGAGGCTGTCAGTTCTCTGCGTGCTCTATTATGTGTAAAGATCAGAACTTGCTGTTAAACTGGTACCTCTATGGCAACTAATTTAAAAAAAACACCAAACCACCAACCACAAAAAATCACCCTAAATTGAGAGGAGGAGGAGGAAGAGAAAATTTCATTTCTGTAAACTGTCAGGTAATCTTAATGATGCCAGCAAGGCGAGTCTCCCACCCAGCATGCACACAGGCAAATGCTGATACAGGTGAAGTTTTGTTGTCTTTGCTGCTGATTCTTACCGAACAGTTCGTGGTGTATATATCACAGTGGTGATACCCGGCACTTCCAGATCTTTCTGTCAGACCAGTAAAAATCCTACATGAGTCTGAACATCTCTCTTAATTAAGGGTTTCTGACCAGCTCTGACAGAATCTGCAGCAAATTAGTTCTGCAGCAAATTAGCAGTTTATGAAGTACTCCTTCTGACATAAATAGCACATTGTGAGATGCTCTCCCCCTTACTTAATACTTCAGACTGCCTGTAAGAAAGCACAAGCGCTGTTCCACCTAATAATATATGGGAGGGGGTTTTTTGATTGTTTTTAGGTTTACATGACTGCCATCTTTCATGCTATTTGGGGATCCTGTTTAAATAATCTATATACTCTGCTTCAGCTTTGAATCACTATGCTTTTCTCGCATCAATTTCCAGGACTACTTTTTGTTCATAAAGTTTGTTTGCAATTTGTACTTCCAATATACTGCCCTGGGCAGTATGCTTCTTATCTCATAGCTTTCTTAATCCATCCAAAGCATTTCTGCTTTTGTTTGTTTGTTTTTACAGAAGCACATGTTCGTATAGGGTTAACAGTAACTGCTTGGCTTCTGCTCCTTATGCTGATCTAATCTGTGTATGACTTGGTTACTAAACATTCATTGTTCTCCATATCAGTCCCCAGTGTTCTTATGTTTTTATCAAGAAACAAATCTGGTCCATCCAAGAATGCAAGGTGGGCTGGCCTCCATTAGTAACAATTTGTTTCTCTTTATTGGATTTTTGATAATTACTTCCACAGTTTGGGTTTTGATCTCTTAAATGATGTCAGTTTGTGCCTTTCATCCCTAACCCCCCTCCAGTTTTTAAGCGTGTGTGTGTTTGTACACAACAGAAGATGACATTTTCACACAACAAAGCTCTCTGGTGACTTCTCCTACCTTCTTCCTATTGTTTCATCCTTAAGTCTTCTTGATGTTACTTCTTTGCAGACCTGATTAGTCAGTTCCTTCTTAATTAAGGCTATTCCACACTTCACCCAAGCCTTTCTAGACTTCCTCATTTCTTGCATTATTCTGCTTTTCACTTTGTGACTTCTTAAAATCTGCCCGCTCTGTGTACATAAGCTTTCTGAGTAACCATCTGCTAAATATCCTCTTGTCCTTCTTAAAAAGAACAGCTTTTACAGCAATTACAGACTAGCGATAAACATAGATACTCATGCCTTATTTCTGTTAGAGTATTTGGATGCTAAGTTCTGTTTGTTTGTTTCTGAGGTGCAAGAATATGGTTTGAGGCCTGTATATTTTAAGCATCCTAGTACTGTGAAAATTAACCATGGGGTCTTTCTGTTATGTAGCTCCCTTTGAAAGAATAGGTAAACTTGATCATTATTTTATATAATTTTTATTTTTTTTTTCCTGCTCAGGTGACAAATGCTCATCAGGAATCCTTAGAGAATCATGTGCGAGTGCAGGCTGCAGCCTTAGATAGCTTTAGTGAAATGAACAGCTCCTTGACATCAGCATCAATAGACTTGCAGGTACATTTTAATAGCTGTTTCACAGCTGACAACTGCCTTTTCTGACATGGATTTAAAAGCATAGATAAAACATGGATGACAAATCTAGATTCTAACACTAAACAAGCCCATAAAGTACTGTCTTGGCTATCTAAGGCAGCTAATTTAGGAAGCAAAGACAAAAAAAAAAGAATAATAATTCCAACACCTGTGTTTTTAAAAACCTATTAAAAATAGTGTACAATAAAGAGTTGCTGATCTGCAGCAGAGTAACGTCAATAGGCATGTCTCTATGAAATACCTACGGTGAAAATGTGATTTGTTTTGTGTTGTGCAAAACAAATTCATCTCCTGTCTGATCCCTGCCTTCACTGGTTAACAGATATGGAAGTGGCCTGTTTGAATGCTAAACACTTGTGAGAATTTACATACCTGTGAAATGCAGGGGGAGGGAGAAGGTGGGAATGAATTTTCTGTGTTAAAGACTGAAAGGTATCTGAGCTGAACAACTTAATATTCCTAGTCTAATGGATTTAATATATATAATATGGCCCTTGGAGAGAAGAAAGGAAGATTGCTGGGAGTAGCATTCATACTGAAATATATCCATGCTCCTTGGGTTTTTTTTTTTCTTACAGTTTTCCAGGACTTGATTTCACTAAGCATGTTCCTCATGGAAACATCTCCTAGTAAATAAAATACAACTAGAGCTATAATTTTAAATGTTAAAACATGCAAAATTGTTCCCACTGCATTGATACATCAAGAAACTAAATGTTCTGTCTGTTCCATAATCTCTTGGCTGTATTAGTTCACCAAATTATTTGTGATTTTTAATATATGGTTTGCCTCTTTCCTCTAGAAAACCCTAGTTGACGTTACGTTGGAGAACACTGATATAAGGGAACAAATAAGGAATTTAAAACATACGCATGAACAATCTATGGAAAAGCTGAGAGAGAAGCAAAAGCAACTGGAAACAGCACAAATTGAAAATCAGCTACTGAAATTAAAGGTGTGGTATATAAACTCCCCTAAAAATATTGCACAGTAAGGGCATTAGAAGTATGTGAAATGAATTCCTATGTCTTACTTGTAAAGCGTTCTTCGTTCTTCATGCCCTCAGCATTCCCTAGAGCTGACATATTCCTGTGAATCAATACTGTTTTCATAACAAAGAATCTCAGCTGGCAGCTGTCAGTCTTTCCATAGCATAGGATTATCAGTCAGGGATGTTGGCAGGTGAAAATTCAAACCATAAAGTAGTTATTAGTGTCCATTGCTGTAAGAAAAGGTGTTTTATAACTCTACATGGTGCTATATGAATTTCTTCATGATGAATTTCTTAGGTATTGCACAATTTTTACTAGGTAGTCTGTTAAGTCTTATGAGCATGTGGTCCATAGATATATGCTGTAACAGCAAGTGTCTTGGAAAGAGAATTAAGCTATTCCTTTCAGAGAAATGCATGGGAATAAAATGCAAACTGCAAGGTTTTACATACCGGATAGCTTGACCGTTTTCTCCCCTCATCTGCCAAATGTAATCCTTTAATCTCATTTTAAAAAAATCAAACCAAAACCCAACAAAACAAAAGCAAAACCAAAAGCAAAACCAAAAGCAACAACAACCAAGCAAGCAAAAAACCTTCTGGAAACCTTTATCTCTTTTAAATTGCTCAACATAGACTAATTTGGATATAGGACTATATCAGGATTTGACACTGAAATTAAGGTGACTGCTGGTTTATTAATGTTTAATGTTTTCAGAGAAGATGTTTCTTTTTGGCTCTCTAGTGACTTGCATTCATGCTTAGTGATGAATGGTTAAAAGTGAAAAATGTGTTTTGGCTCCTAAGGGCAGAGAACCACAGGTTAAGTCCAAGTTCAACTGAATACCTGAGGATTTGTTTCTCTTTGAGCATGTCAAGGTCTGCAGAATATATGCCCTGCTTTAATGAGGAAAAACTTTAAATTTTGCCCTCAAGGTTGCAGTTTTATTACAGAGTTAGTGGATAAAGTACTTCATTGCTGTCTTTGAAAGTTAAACATAAAATTGCCAAGACATCTGATATTTAATTCCAGGGATGAATGTAAGAGGATGGTTTGGAATCTGGGGGTTTAGCAGTTGAAAAGCAGTAACTACCATATGCTGTGATTCTTTTCTGGGTAGGAGAACACACCCATGTATCTTATTAAGGATCTTTGGTTTATTCATACAAGCATAACAATCACTGCGGTTGGAGACGCTGCGTAAGAGTCCTATAACACATGCCCTGATGTGTCTACCTTTTTATGCTTGTTTTTACTCTCCTCATTGCCCAAGCTATAAGCAAAGGCATGACGGAGAGACAGTGCCAAAGGTCATATTCCAGTTCAGTATATCTTAAGGACTCTGGGTTTTCACTCTTGGCTTTTTCTGAATGATATGATTATTTCAGGCTTCTTGAAATGTGGAAGGTTGCATGTTGTACTGAGAACTAACTCCACTCCCTCTTGCAAGGTGCAGGTTGCTACCATTGCACCAGTGTTGGTCGAGGTGAGATGCCAAAGGGGGCAACCGCAGTACAAGTAATGCTCTTCAGAGCTCAGTCTCTTTTCACGATGACATACACTGTTGTTATCATACAAGGTAGTAAAATAGCTTGTTCCCACCATGCAAGGTAAACACAGGGATTTAATAAATCTTTCAGTCCTTGAAATGGAAAACCAAGAAAATGAAAAACCCAGGAACAAGCAAACAAACAAACACACAGACCCAAACCCACCCCCTAAAAAAAACCCAACAACACCAAACCCCTAAGCATCAGAACCAGGTATTTTAAAGTTGTGTGAACTGTAGTGATCAGCCCAGAGCACTTTATTCTTCTCCCACATGACAGTGTATTCCTTCTCTTCCTGACATTTTTTGTAGGACCCACAGCATTTCACTATAATCTTGTCTGATTTATAGCACCTCCAGTAAAAGAACTAAGTCCTGGAGTAGCTATTTTATTGATGCTTACAGAGTAGATGGGTTTAAGCTATGAATATCCTATCTGGTGTTTAATCACTGAGGGTGTGGTTCAGTGTTTTCAGCCAACAGAAGGGGGAAATCCTGTCTCTGAATTACCATTCCTGCCCTCTTCCCTAGTAGATTCTGGTAGTAAAGTTTCTGGTCATGTGGTTAGAAATTAACCCTTCCACACCCCTGAGAATATTAAGTCTGGTTGTTCCCTGATCTGCTTTTGTTCATGGGCACCCCAGTTCTTGTGCCTACACGAAGAGCAGTATGTGAAAAAGCACGGGAGAGGAGGGAGCATACAACAGTGTCTTCTACTTAAAAAGACATGCTTAAGTCCAGCGTGAAGTAATTACTGCTTTGAGGTTCATGATTATTTAGAAACAAGAGTCGAGTCTAGACCATATCTAATCTATGCTTCTGTAAAATGGGGTGAGACAATTATCTTTTCAATGGGGAAACAAACCAAGTGATTTGCAGTCTGTTATGGAAGGGCTTAGAAATGAGTCATAGCCTGGTCTTGGATAAGCAATGATTAGTTAAATTCAGACAATCTGAAACTTGATGAAATGGTAACTTCTGCAAATTCAAATTACTTGTGTTGTAAGTGGTCTTGATGCAAATGAAAATCTGCTTCAGCATGTTAAATTTATAACAAGGTGGAGCTGAAGTTCAAAGTGTTACTCTCACATCATGTGAACTTCACTCCTCCTGCTGCCAGCAGTGCTGTACTTTCTGACAGGTCAACTTTCTCCTCTCATAGGTGGAATCATCGCAGGAAGCCAATGCTGAAGTCATGAGAGAGATGACAAGAAAGCTGTACAGTCAGTATGAGGAAAAAATGCGAGAAGAGGAGCAGAAACATAAAGCTGAAAAAGAAATCCTCCTAGTATGTACAACCAGTCTGTAAGAGTGGTGCTTAGCTTGGGTGTTTCTGAATCACTTCATAGTCCAGAGCTGACGTGTGTTCCTTCCCTCCTGTCTCTGTGAACTAGTCATGCCAAGGTTATTAAGCTTTCCAAGCTTTTGTGGTTGAAGAGCTAAGAAAACAATGTGTTCAAACACAGTAACAGTAATGATAGTGTAGATTTCAAAATTTGAAATGGAGTAAGTTGGGTTTTTTTGACTTCTAATTGTCTCTAAAAAAAAATAAATAAAGAAAATGTCCAATTTTAGTGGTAGTTTAAGAAGAGAGGGAACAACTTAACTGAATGCTACTGGAGGAAGAACTCTTCCTGTCCCCTGGTTTCCTTCCACTCCCAAGTAAAACCTTTCTATGAGCAGTTAGTCATTGCATTTTTCTAACAGATAAAGATAGATAATGATGGAAACTGAAGGTAGATTCCTCAGTCTCTTGATACTGATATTGGTTTATATGTAAGGAAAGTACAAAGCTGAATGTAGCAGACTTTGGTGTCTAAAATGCTATCTTCTGCAGCAGCATATTTTTCTTATGCTGTTACTTCATGGCATCCTCAGAAGGGAAAACAAATATCTAAGAAATGGGTAAAAGTTTTTCTCAGATTTTCACAACGATGCTTTATATATGCACTTCAAAGTGCCCCAGATCTTTTGTTCTATACAATTCACCTTTAGGGTCCCAACTTTTCCAGACTTCTGGGCAAATACAGTGAAAAGCTTTGAGCTCTGCTTGAAAGCTATTAGCCTGGCTCTATGGGATGTTAATGTGGCTGTAAATGTTCTTATTTGAAGGAGGAAACGAATCGGCTTCTGAAGGCTATTGAAGAGGCAAATAAGAAGATGCAGGTTACAGAAACAAGCATACAGGAAAAAGACCAGAGAATTGGTGAGCTGGACCGGCTGATTGAACGCATGGAAGAGGTATGGGAGTTAGTCAATTGCCGGCTTTATAGGAAATACAGAAGTGCATGGAGGAAATTAGATTCTTTTTTCCCTTTCCCTTTTCTGCTGCTCAGTACCCTGCTCAGTGACATACCATGTATCCATATAAGTAAATGGACCTAGCCTACCATGAAGACAGTATGATTAAGTGGTTCTTCTATCTTTGTAGTGGTCTTTATAGTCAGGGCTGCCTAAAGTGTCAAAATTTATTTATTAAATTAACCATTAATTTTAAATAAAGAGTTTCAAAAGACCATTCAGTCTTCCTTCAGCGTGCAAGGTCTCCTAAGCGTAATGATTTGAAGTCTCTTAGAAATGCTGTTGGTAGGTTCACGGAGTGCATGGAGTTTTGCATGGGGATGGATGAGGAACTGACTGAGAGCATAACTTGGGGTTGTTGATTGATGAGAAGCTCAACGTGACCCAGCAGTGTGTGCTTGCAGCCCAGAAACCTACCATGTCCTGGGCTGCATCAAAAGGAGCATGACCAGCAGGTTGAGGGATTCTATCCCTCTGCTCCACTCTCGTGAGACCCCACCTGGGGTACTGTCAGCTTTGGAACCCCAACACAAGAGGGGTGTGAACCTGCTTGGGCGAGTCCAGAGGAGACCACAAGAATGATCAAAGGGCTGGAGCACCTTTCCTGTGAAGACAGGCTGAGAGAATTGGGCTTGTTCAGCCTGGAGAAGAGGATGCTCCGGGCAGGCCTTAGAGCAGGTTTCCAGTACTGAATCTTGATCTGATCTTTAAGGTCCTTTCCAAGCCAAACAGTTATGATTCTATGACTGATTAAAATGTAGTTTAGTTAGGAATAGATATTTCTATTTAGCTATTTATAGTCCTGATTGGAATTGTATCTCCAAATTTCCCCACATGGGGATGAAATGCTAAACTGAAATCTTCACACTAAAGTGTCTTGAGGATTTTTTTTGTTGGTATCTAGCAGCAACTTAATCTTCCATGCTGATATCTACCTTATTTAGATTATAGCTCAGAATAATTTGAGGAAAGAATTAAAAAATCATTTTTACTGCCTTTTAATCCAAAACTTAGGTTCTTTTTTTCCTGCTAAAATTAAAAAACATTTAATTCTTCTTCTTCCTGGCTAAATATTCCCTACCAAACTGTAACTGAGAGCAAGTTTTTGACAATTTAATTTTAAAGCTCTGAAAGGAGAAAAGCTTTGAGACATTTGCCTCTTGTGACACAAGTGTGATAGTTCTGTAAAGCTAGTTGTAGCACTTTCTGCATTGCTGCTTTGTATTTCCTTATTTCCCTTCTCTTTTATGGGCTATGCTCCAGGGCAAAACTCAGACTAGTCATCAAATTATTATTATTTTAATGTATTCTTAAGCCTAAGAGTATCAAAGGGCCTTTCTTTGCACAGTATACCACATCTGAATCTCATTGTTGAACCTTTTCAGATACCAGAAAAAACTTTATATCTTCTGTCTCCGACAGTTATGGTGAAATTTCCTTAGTTTTCTGGTATCATTCATAACCTAATGAATGTTCCTGTTTAGTCCTCAGACTGAATAGTGTCACTCTAGACAGTATAAGAGCATCCCTTCCAGAAGACTCCAGTGCTGTTGGATGTACTTTGGCATTTCTCATTTCATTCAATAGCAGTCATCTCATTATCTTTAAAGATCTGTGCTTTGCTATCTAAAATACAGAAGCAGAGAGCATTCTAGTAAGTGAAAGGAATATGGTCTTCTGTTCTTACAAGTGAAGTGTTTTTTCACTGGCTTTAACTTAGTATAATAAATATTTGTTACTAAGAAATAGGTTTTTATAAGCCTGTCTTGTTGACTTTACTGGTTAGTCTAATGTGCATTTGTATTGAGCCCCTTTAATGCTTGCAAATCTATTAGCAGAACTAGTGATTATACTGAGAAATCATTCAGCTTAATATGTCCCTTTAGCAGCTCCATTAACTTAATCTGGGCTTCTGCCTATAACTTGAATTTTGCAGTGAATAAAAGATTGCAGTATAGTTCTTAAGTACAGATGAGTTTCTTCACATTGGTTATTTAATTTGCTTTTATTTGGCCCATACTTGCAGAATAAAACTGAATGCCTCTTAAATTCCCATTAAAGTGTACAGCAGACCTCTCTGTTAGTTTGTGTTGACTCAGTCCCCAAAGCCTCACAGATTTTTCACAGGTGCTGTGCTGGTGGACACCTGAAAATTAAACAGGAATATTTTGGGGAAGAAAATAGAGCAATGCCTTTAATCTCAGCCTTGGATTGAGAGATCCTTTTGGAGGGATAACTTGGAAAATTTTACATTTATGTAGTTAAAGATTGTGATGACTCATCTTTGTATTCAAAAAACTCAGTTTCAAGTACAACTGTACATCTTCGAATAGGAAATTGGAACCTCTGATCTGATTTCCATGCATAGCTGGGAATTTGATTTTATTATGCATCCTGTGCTTCTTCATGAATTTTGTTTAATCAGTTTCTATTTTAATTTCACAAATGATCTTTTGAATTGCAATGAAATATGCTTTCTGAAGCCTTTATGTTTTGACACACGGAGAACTGAAGGATAACATTTCTTGTGTAGGAACGTCACCAGCTGCAAAAACAACTGGAACTAAATGAAATGCAAATATCTGGAGCAAAATCTGAAAACAACTCCGACAGTGAAAGGTGAGATATGTTTTTGTCTGTGAAACTTCTAGTATTGCTGAGAAACTTTAGGGGTTGGTTGATTCGTTTTTGGAGACACCTGAATTTTATTTTATCTGCCTTTAAAATTGCAGTCTGGTAGGGATTGTCCATCTGAGTGTAAGTTTATTTACACGTAAAATATCAAGGGGATTAATTTTTGCAACAAAACCCCCACTTTAATGCATCTTTCTTGAAAAGTTGTTTGCAAACATGCAGAGTACATGTTAGATTTTTAGACACAAGTTTGTATCTAAAATACAAATACTAAACACAAGTTTGGTGTATTTGTGGATTGTATTTTTCTTAAATCTGTAATCACAAATTCAGCACAGTGTGATCCTGACTATGAATGCTTTCATTATCTCCTTCTAGACTGCCCAACACAGTTTTAAAAGAAAAGACATTCTGTATCCTCTATTAAGTTGCAGGACATCCTCTTTGGAAAGATGAACTCTTGGAGAGCAACAGTTTTGGATGTAACTGCCAGAGGTGTCTTTTTTTTTTTTTTGTAAAAGAGGGAAAGCAGGGAATATATTTAAGGCTTGGAGGGGCTGGTCTACACGTGGTGCATATGCACATGAACAACATGAAAGTGTGGAAGAAATCTGTCACGTAGCATCACAGAGAAGAAATAAACTACAAAGTTATTTGGGTAAAGTGAGGGCAATGTTACTGGCAGTGAGTCCTCTGTGAATGGTTGTTCTCGAAAGCATGAAGCTTAGAAGAAAGATCTAGTAGTGTGGGGGCACCTGGATGTGCTGTTTCTGCCCACAGATGGCTTGTGCATCCATTACTATTTCTTTGAGACTGACAGAGCATCATGACCGGGCAAAAGAAAGCTTCGAGCAAAGCCAAAGGCAGAGTTTCAAGGGAAATCTGTCCAGCACTGAAAAAGCATAACTGCCATTTGAGTGAAAATTGCATCTGCCATTTAAAAGTTTATATGACACTACTTGAGTGGGTAAAGACGAACTGTAAGCAGAGACTGCAAAATTGTTCTTGATAACAACTTGTGTTTCTGTGGCACCAGAAATAAAGTTTTAACGTTTTGGCATCCCACTGTTCTTTAGGAAGCATACCGTAAAAGGAGGTCCTTGACGAGAGCATGTCACTGCCTAGTTGTATTGATCTGTGACCAGCTTATCTGGTTTCAGGGTAATAACAGCTTTTCACAGCAGCCTGTTAAAATAATAATTTAAAGTGAGCAGATATTGCATACAACATACAATATGGAGATGAAAGATAATTGCTTTCTTCCTTTGCCTCTGGATAACAGATACTCTTCTCGCTTCAGTGAATCCTGCCCTGTCCACTCAGCATGTAAAGTTATGCTGCAGTATAAAGAGTAAAGGCAGTTTTCAGACAAGAATTCATGCAATGCAAGGATGCACAGCATTGCAATCTGTGCAATGCTGAAGTTCTTAAATGCTCTTTGTGGGTTTGCACCTGACCAGGCACTTGAGCTCCACCTGAGGAAGGACCTCTGTTACATTGCTCCATTGCTATCAGTGCTTAAAATTCTGACTCTTTCAGTGAGAGCCCAAATATGTGTCACAGTTGCAATCAAAATGTAAACCGTGGTTTTGTGAGACCTTAACATGCAGGATTGAAAAACCTGCAGCAATGCCTTGATTTTTTTGAATCCTTGTCGAAGTGCTGCAGTTATGGTTCTGCAGGGTACTTCACTGCTAATAGAGACTCTTTCTGGGGGGAAACAGCTTACAATCCAGTCATGCACTGAAATCTTGTCATACAGTTTGCCATCTGCTGCTTTGCCTTCGAATGATTGTTCTATTTGCAGCTTCAACAGTTTCTTCTGCTGTGCACAGACCAAGATGAAAAGAGCCTTTTTGGTTTTGATTCCCCTCCTCCACTTCTCAAATTCTGCCCAGTCCTCCACCTAGGAGTACAAAAGTTTACTTTGTAAGCAATTGCTTTCTTTGAAAAATTGCAAGAATTGTACATTCAGATAAAAATGGAGGCTCCCGTGGCCAACATGCCCAAAACTTACTAAAAGATTTCCCTCCTGTGTCTTTGTGTATTCTAAAACTACTTTTCTGGTAAGCTGTCAAACCAGCTTGTGTCAGGAGTTCTGGGGGTCTTTAGTTTCTGTGTTAAACAGATTTGAAGAAATGCAGAATCTATCTAAAGAGTCATTCATACAAACTTAAAACATTCACCACACTTCCTGCTGTTGATGAGTTAATACTACTCCAGTTAGTATTCTGCTACTGTTGGCAACCGTGCCAAATCCTTGACTGTAGTGGGAGAATTCTGAATCCTGTAGTGGGAGAGCTTTGAAAAGGAAGCCAGCAGATGTGCTTCCTGGCTTTTAGTTAGTATGCATTTCCGAAAAGATTGCAGGTGATAATAACTCAAGATAAATTTCTTTCAATGATTTGCAGCAACAGGACAAGGGGTGATGGGTTTAAAATTAAACAGGGAAGTTTACATTAGATATAAGGAAGAAGTTCCTCACAGTGGGGGTGGTGAGGCACTGGAACAGGTTGCCCAAGGAAGTTGTGAATGCTTCATCCCTGGCAGTGTTCAAGGCCAGGTTGCACAGAGCCTTGGGCAAACACGGTCTAGCGTGAGGCATCCCTGCCCATGGCACGGGGTTGGAACTAGATGATGTTAAGGTCCTTTCCAACCCAAACTATTCTGTGATTCTGTGATAAAGATCTAGTTATGTAAATGCTTTTCACTTCAAGGAAAACCAGACATCTTAAGGAGATGAGCTTTAGTCACACTGTTTAAGTGTCAGCACTTCAGGCTCTGAATAAGCATGCCAGTATGTGAGACAAAGGTGGGTTAACTTGGGTGGAGACAGCACTTCGGCTAAAAGACTACCATTAAAATGTACTTTGGACAAACCGACATCTGTCAGCAGAATATGACTTGCCTACTCCTTGACCTGGTCTTCCTGATTTATGGTGGGGTTTTGGAGCTTGTTCTTGTTTTGCTTATATTGCATAGATTTCCACTCATATGCTTAATTCTTCCACGTTTTGCTAGATCACAGCATTTGGAGGAGGTAGCAGCTAGCCTAAGAGAGCGAATCAAACATCTGGATGATATGGTCCACTGCCAACAGAAGAAAGTCAAGCACATGGTTGAGGAGGTGAGATCCAGTAAAACAATTCTGAGCCTTTTGGGGGGACACTGTACATAATCCAAAGAGAGCTTTGCTCTGTGTGCAATTTCCTTATGCCACCTTAGTTGCAAACACAATGAAAGATGAGCTAGTGAAGCAGAAAGCCTAGGTGAAAGCAGGTTAATCCAGTGACTGTGGTTCATATACGGTGATCTTTAGGCTGACTCTAATTCTGGAAGTTCTTATGGTAGCCCAGGAAATACACGTACAAGTTGCAACTTAAGTTGAAGCATGCAGAAGGTAACTGCAGAAACAGTGCAGACTGGTCATTAAGGGTTTCCTTCCTGTACAGACATAGAAGGCAAAAACTGCCTTTTTTTTTTTCAATTATTTTTCTTTTTTCAGTGTGGTTCCTCACAGAAATACCCAGGCAAACAGTTTTTCACCACCCATCTTTTTTACCCTAGTTTGGGACATCATTTGAACTGATAAAATTTCCTGTAAAACTTTAAATGGCTATCTGCTGGAAAGCAGCTTTAAGTTACACACTACCTACATGCTAATAACCTGTTCAGCAGTCAGAAGGCTGTGATTGCAAACACTTGTGTTTCTCCAAGTGAATGAAAGAATGACATGGGAAATAGGTAAATGAAGTTTAAATTGGAGCTTTACAAAGCAGACTGACAGCACTATTACACAAGCCTTGCTATTGCGCAGAGGATAGGCATTCATGAAATAGCTTTTATTTGTATTTGGACATCACACATTCACAAAATCAAATGTTTGGAAATCATTCTAACCTAAGGCATTCTTTCTGCATTCACAATGTGCTACAATAGAATTTCTGATTAGACGTGGTGTTTTTCCATTTTCATCAAGGTGGAATTTATATATATATATATATATGTTTACCTCTATCTCTTCTGGTTTATAAGATTCTGATATAGTCCTGCTGTATGACCCTGATGTGTGATACTAAGTGTCTTTTATGCAGAGGGATGCAGAAGTACCTCTTTGCATTAGATTTCTTCTGTCATCAGCGTAGACTAGCACAAAGGTTTTGTTCTTAGTTCAGCTTGGCATTTTCACTGTTTTCAAACATCACAGCAGGTGGTCGAAAACTGAGCCAACACTCTTTATATTCTATTCTATTAAGAAAAACATCTTCAATCTAATAATCCAATCCATCGAATTCATGGAGTATGGGAACAATTATTTAATGTGTTTTGTATATCTGTAAGACGACCATCATATTATCAGGGGTTTTTTGTTCTAATCTAAAGTTCTAAAAGACTTGTCTCTTTGTGATACATGTGGCAACCCAAATGATTCTAGTAATATGAAATAATAATAATAACTGGCCCAAACTTTATACAAGTAGTAGCTTGCTGATTCCTTTTAGTCTATCTCTGCTGGTCCCTTCATATACACAGAAAGCCCTTCCAGATCTTTTTTTTACCCTGTTTAACAAGTAGAATGTGACTAACTTATTATTTAGCTGTCTCAGTATTACTTAGCTTGAGGTCTGCCTACCTTCTTCTCAAAATCAATTAAATACCTGTACAAATCCTTCACTGCCATGTAGCCACCACTTTTGCTCTCTCCTTTAGTCCTTGTGTGTGTCAGCTTTTCTTTTAATTCCATCTCCTTGAGAACTGCATGAACACCTGTAGCTACATCTTTATGATGTAACTAAAGTTACTGAGTCTAATTAAAGACTCCAGTAACAGAAGTTTGATCATGTCAGATGGTACTAAATAAAATGGCACTTAATGTTTTTTGTGCTATCCATGGGTTGTGTTTGTACTGTGTTTGAGGAAATACCTAAGATACAGTTGGCATGCATTATTTTAAACTGGACTCTTTTCATTAAAGGTCTAAAAATAGCAAGTTTAATAGTACAGAGGAAGGTAACTGTCCACCTGGGGGGAAGACTGAAAGCACTGCAGATGTTTGTGCCCTGAGCTATCCATGCATGTGGTATTTTTCATGATTTTGTGCTCTTATTTGAGTAAGCATTAGAAAATTATTTTTAGGCTCACTTTAAGCAACACTTGCTAACTATGCCATAGAAGCTGAGAAATCAGCAATGAAAATGCTTCTTAAAAGGCAGGCTCTTGAAAAGGAATGCTGTCTGAAGAGTCTGTACTGGAGTTATGGTAAAAACTAATGAGCAACAGCACTAAATACACTTTCTAGAGCAAATAGGAAAGGTTATGCAATTGTGCTACTATTTAACTCCCAGAAAGTATGTTCATCAGGGTACTTATGAGCACAAATGCCCTTTACTTAAATTTAACCAAATGCAGAATGTAACAGATAGGAATATCTATAAAAGTGTCATGGAAACCTACAATGTTACTCATTATTGAATACTTTCATGGCTGGTGTCTGTAAAATAACATTCCATTTTAGGGTTTATGAGGGCATTATAATGATCAGTAACTTGCATTTAAATGATGTAATTGAGAAAGAATGATCGAAGCAGCTAGAAAGCCTGCTTTCTGAAACACTTAGTGCCTCCGCTGCATGAGAACATACTGATAAGAGGCTAACATGGGAGACTCAGAAGAGAAGTGGAAAGAAAGTAGTCAAAATTATCAGCATGTTGTGTTAGATGCTGAAAAAAGGTACTGTATGAACTAAGTGAGAAGGATGGCTAAGCCTAGGCTTGCTTGACTACAGGATGAGCTTTATTTAGTATTAATCTTGGTATATTTGGACAGAGACCTCAAGTATGAGGGGTTTATTCTTTCAGTGTAAGCCACATAAACAACAGGTTTATGCTGTTACCATGTCCAGTTTATAGAAAGTGCAGCTAAAGAAATGATGAATCATTTCAGTGGGGTGCTGAACAAAAAGATATGCTGCTTCAAACTCATACGGAGAACTGTCAGAGTTGAACAAGTGCCGAGATGAGTATGCTGGCTGAAAAATCACAAAATAGGTGCTCTTCAGACATTTTTAGGGAAAGATGATGGATCATTGGCAAGTGACAGATGCAGGGCATTCTGTAAAAGAAAAGCAAGCAATGAGGACGAAGTGAAAGAGAAACTTTATAGTGGAGTTTCGTGATGCAGTAGGCAGCTCTAACACCTTCAGTGCTCTTTGATGGCATTTAAAAATGTGTTAGGAGGCTGTGGTCAGTCCTAATCTAGGCATGCATGAAAGGGGATGCTGGCAGAGAAGCACCAAACGTAGGAGGCTGTGGAGGAAAAGAGTATTAAATCCTCCTTTTTTTAGGACCCATCTTGCTGGTACTGAATGCAGTAGATGTGTGACCTACAGAATTGAACCCAGGCACAATTCCATGTGCTTATACTCCTCAGTGACGAAATAATTTCCTTCTAATTTTTTTTATCTGAAAAGTCCTTCCATCTCAGGCATTAATAGAACATTTTCCAACCTGACCTAGTCAGACCAGACATAAATTAAATAGGAGCATGGAAAAGAACTTTCAGAAAAAAATAAATGGAAGAAATGAAATGGAAGTTTGCTGGACTCAGTAACTTTCGACATCACTGTGTGTGAGATCCCATGCACACCCATTTTTCAGCTTCATAGGGATTCTCTGCTGTGAGAGCCAAGATCACAGCCCATTAGAACACCAGCTGAGCAGAAAATTATCCTACATAGTCTTAAAGCCTCATGTTCTCGTTAGAGATTGCAGATGATTTAAGGCTGACAGATTTATCCCTGCTTTGAACTTGTTTGTTAAGTAAACCTATTTGTTCTTGGGTTAGTGCAGTACATTTTATATGAAGTGCAGGACTGCATTTGGCAGGTGTGTAGAAAGCCAGCCCTTTTCTCGTACTATTCGTACATAGCAGGCTTTCAAAAAAGCTGCCTCAAAAGACAGACAGATGGCCAGAGTGGGTCATCCAGAGCCCAGTGCTGAAATCAGTGAACTTTAATAGGTACGGGGTTTTTTTTCAGCTCTTGCCTTTGCAGCCCTCTTAAAGCACGGCTGGGCAGAGGGAGCCTTTCACAGCCAATCCAGGGAAAAGCTAGTTCGATCAGAGGAAAAATCTGCAGGCAGACTCTCAGCCTGAAAGGTGGAACTGTGCTAATTTCAGGCCCTTCCACTACAGAGTTTCCAATGCAGAGACAGAATTGGGCAGGCAGAGGCAGGCACAGAGGTGCAATGGGAGGGCAGGGGACACTGTTACCACATTGTTTCTTGCAGGGACGAAATTGCTTTTGTTCTGTGAGAGTGGTGAAAGCTTGTCTTTTGAGTTATCTATTTGATATGGTCAATCAGTTTATCTGTCTGTGCCGGTGTAGGAGATGGGAGAGAGTTTAGTTTGATATAAAGCTAAAAGTCTTCAAAAGAAATACAAACCATTGATTTTAAATCAGCAATGAATGTTTTTTCTGTCTTTATCTCAATTTCAAACCTGGAGAGATTTCAGAGAGCTTTAATTTTGAGATTTGTGCAATTGACATTGAAATGCATTGGAGTTTCATGGCACAATAAGCTTATTTTATATGTAATATTGTTTCATTGTTGAGAAGCAGGAGAGGGAAGGAAATAAGCATTTACATTTTGTAAGCAAGGTGAGTGGGTTGATGCAGATACAGGGAGCTGTTCTAAAGGGGCCTGAGAAGAGAAAAGGATATTTGATTCCATGCCAAGAAATTATCTACAGAACTCAGATGTCACATGAAATTCCCCTAACTACTGAATTGAACTGTCTCTAGGTCATGGCCCATGAGCTGTTCTCCAGCTTTAGTCTGAGATTCGTTGGATAATAAATGGTGACCAAACACCAGGGAGAAGTTGTGTCCTGTTCTGTTGTAGAAGACACTTGCATGAAGGACAAAATGCTAACGAGCAAATGATATCCCAGATACTGAAGATACTTTGTATTATGCAAGTGGGGAATAAAGAAGAAATTTTCCCACCAGAGACTTAATAACCAGCTGAAAATTTCTGCATCAAGATACTCCAACTCCAGATACCCAACAAAATATTCCAGTTTTAATATGGAAACACAGTTTCAATTTTAGGTCAAGTAAAAGAAGCCGCACAGAAGCATAAGGGACGAGAAGATGGAATTACCAGCCACAGACAGATGCCATTTTTTTATTAGCCAAAATCTGCATGCATAGTACCTACAGTAAAAACCAAAACAACAACAAAACACACAACAGCAAATGTAGAAAGAGAAACCCATCTTGGGAGCTGGGAGGAAGAAGATAAATGGCAGAACATAAATAACTCACCACCCCCCCAGTTCAAGTGTTTGGCACGCCTCAGTGGACTTGAGCAATGCAGTATGTTGCTTATCTTTTGGCAGAAGTAGAATCACTGCTGGTGTTTGGTGAGACTGCTTATACATGCATAGCATCAGCTCTTTCAGCTGGGAATTGCCTGGCCAAGTCATTAATTAGAAAACTTGCACATTACTAAGGTAGCCCTTAATAAAGTGGGTTGAACTGTTAGACAATGTGCCAATGTTTATAACTCATTAGGGCATCTAGGCCCTGTGGGCCTGCTTTAGCAATAGATGTACATCAAAGACTGGTGTAATGGGTTCATACAGCTCGTTAGTTTAGGAAGGTCTCTAAGTTGGTGCATTAACTTAAATCAATCAGTTGTTACTTTTCCTTTAAATACAATATGAGTATTAAAACAACAAAAAAAAAGTATTAAGGGACTCAAGTGATTTAAGGAGACTTAAAAGGCGAAGGTGCTCATTCCTATTAAGTGTACTGTGTTCCCTGAAAAAATTCTCAACACTCTTGTCTTGCCTCTGAGAATTACTACTTAAGGTCCAGTGAAATATTAGACTGAGAAAAATCTAGTTCTCCTTGTACAGCAATTATCTGTGAGAGTTCAGGCTGATGTTGCAATGTGTTGCCTGTCTTGTTTTGTGTCATATAGTATGTGTTTGTCCTGTGTTTAGTTATATTTATGACCAGTTTGTTAATGTCTCCATCAGTGTTACAGGTGTCCGATCCATTAATGGTAGACGAGCAAGGAAAATGCACAATACTTGAATAATATGTAATAAATATATTAACAGTCATGTTCCGACAAGTATTTTGAACTAATGGATGATAATAATATCAAGCGGTAATTGTTGACTGAGTTTATCTAACAGCTGAATCTGTTCCAATCCAATAGATCACTGTATATTTCAAGCCTCCAGAACTGTGTCTGAGCACTCAGAATAAAGTTTGCTATTTCAGACTTTTTTTATAAAGGCTGTACAACTGGACACAGCTTGAATTTTCTCTTAAGATGCTTTTTCCTTCTGCTTGAATAGCTTTGTAATTTTTTTGACTTCCCTTCTAATATCACTACTCACATCTCCAACATTTCTTTAGGGACTCGCAGTCTAAGTCTCGCAGTTCTCCTCTTGGCTGTTCTTCTTAGATATTCTATCTGTGAGACCAATATAATGACTTGTACATCTAGCTTTCCATCTTATTGAAGCAAACTTTAGTTGATTGGTGGAACGAGAGAAATTCAGAAGTGCAGTGCTTCCTAGAAAGTCCATCATGATCATTTTTTTGGTGTTTGAGGAGAGGAATTGGAGAGACTATTAAGGTGTAGTAGTGAGAAAGAAACAGATTTTCTTTGATAGGATGAGCAAGAAGAATTGAATTTTCTGGGAGCTGCTGCAAGATAAAGTAACGATCTGGAACTTGAGGGAGTTTGAGAGAAATGACCTCTGAAAAAGATTGCAGAAGGAGGCAAAAGCATAGAGGTGATACCAGTAATAGGACTGAATCAAGGAGAAGAAAGCTTGAAAAGGAGTGCTGTGGTCATATTAGCCCTGAGCTAGTGGATAAATTCAGGATGATCACATTGCCTGTGGGGCCTTATGTGCTGATTCAGATCATTAGAAATTGCAGTGGGCATGTGAAAGGCAAGCTACACACCCAACACAATCTGCAGGGAACTTCATGGATCCAGCTGTGATGGGGAGAGATCAGGTGTCCTTCCTGTGTCTGATAGCCACATACCAGGGATGGAAGTGGGTGGCTGAAGGGCTTAGCTCACATGCGCCCTGCTGCATTGGCCTGTCACCAGGCACAGAGATCCTGAGCAGTGTGTACGTGCTGAGTGACTGAGCCAGAGTTCGTTTCTCCTGTTTGCTACAGCACTGGGGGAATGCTTCCCAGCCCCTGGGGTGGCCTAAGAGCACGGATGCTCCTCAGTCACTGACAGACCAGATAAATTACGCACAGTAGCTTGGGCCTTGTAGCTCTTCCCTTCCCAGTTTTGGAATAATCAAACGTGTCCCAACAGGAGAAGGGAAAGCAGGAGCAATGAATACGGTGGGGTGGGCGAGGTAAGAGATAATGAAGTGATGGGGAAAAGGGTGATGGTATGGACCAGGGTTGCTAAATTCACATTTCTATTGTTAGCAGAACTGTTTTGAAATGAGTGGGTCAAAACAATGGTGAATCTGAGAGGGTAGTTGTGCAGAAGCCAGATCTGAGAGAAAGTTCCTGAGCTGGCAGCGACCTGAAATGCTCAAGTCTAAAGATTCAGCAAGGTTGAGGTGGATTATAGGCCTTGGTTATTGAGCAAAGAAGATGCAGGAGCATCTTGGTGATAGTTTAGTCCTGGAGTCAGTCCAGAAGTGGCTGAGATCCAAGAGTCAGTCTGTGGAAGTTGAGAGTCTTTGATTTGCGTGCATTTGTTTCTGACCCTAGACTATTCTGGCCACCACTTGGGACCTCAGTTCAGTGTTGTGTTTTACCTATCTTGCTTCTCCTCTCCTTCTCCTTACCTTTTATTCAACCAAAAGGCAAAATCTATTGCTCTGTCAATTGCTAGTTGTTCTCTTGCTTTATGCGACTCCTTGAAACAAAGACACTCTCAAGACTTGGGTTTGTCCAGTACAGGTTTATGGCACTGTAAGCATTATCATCTGATTTTAGTTTGCCATAACTAACATTTTTATGGAAAAATAAAAATTACATTAACTGGGGAGGCATGAATTTTATTTCTGAAGTGCTTTTACCCAATATCAGCATTATGACACAGTGTTCCTGTTATATTCCTCTCTTAAAGGAAAGCACCACTTTTGCTTTTGCAATGTGACTTACAACTTACATGTATTGATTTAGGGTTGCATTTTATTTAGTATATTTAATGCAGTAATATAGTAATATATAATCCCCTAAAGTTATTCCTGTTTTTCCTGGTTTCCTGTGACATATCCCTTCAAGGGTTAATCAGTTCACTCCTGGTGCTAATGGCATAAGATGATGTGTACTCAAGTGCATATTCAGTAAATAAACTTTTTTGTAGTGAACTGCTCTGGTGGGACGTGTCATCTGTCAGGCATGTGGGTAGGTTTGAAGGTGTGTCTTAACTTTGGAAGTTGATTCAGACCTTGAACTGCAGCAGCTGCTGAGATAACTAGTTGCCCATGTGTCTGGGGGCGCAGCATTCTGTATGAGGTAACACAGGTGCCCTGCTACGTTCTGGCCCTGCTTTACTTCTGCAAGAGCCTCAAAAGGTAGCTCTGTTGCACCTGGGGAGCAGGGACTGCAGGGCTTTTTTCCTGGTGCTGAATCAGCCTCTAATTTTAGCCACTGCTGGATTTCCCCTGGACTGTGTTTGGTCTGTCTGGCTGTGTCTTTGAGGTCATAATGTTCTGAAGATCCACTGAAAAGTTTCATGTAAGTTACCCAATTCACAGCCTTGCATCTGTAATCTGCGTGGTCTAATCATTCCATTCTGGTCTACTGCTAGACTAAGGCTTTGTGCGTGTGATGATACAGTGACACATTGTCTCTTCTCCGCACTGTGGAAGAGAAGGAATGTTTTAAAATTCTGGCATGATTCTTCAGAGGGACAGAGCAGATTGATGTAACGGGTTCTGACAGGTACTGTGTAAACACGTTAAAAACAGGCAGGGAGCACTGCTGTGCGCGGTCAGCCTGCAAGTCCTTGGAGGGTTCTCACTGAGAATAAAAAGGAGCTTGGGTTTGTGTTTGGGAAGGGGAGGAAGTTGTTTGTCAAGGCCTTTCTCCTTGTATTTTCTGTTAGATTTTTAGGTGTCCATGCTCATTTTTGTCTTCAGAATATTGGAGTTAAGATAACTTAAAAACATTCTTACAGAGTTTGTGTCTCCGTAGCCAATGTGAAGAATAAAAAATGAAAGTTTAACTTGCACTAAATCTATTTGTACATAATACTGGTAAACATTATGGGTACTGACACAATTTATTTCGTGTCTTGGAGCCTTTGTATCATAGAGTGAATATAGCCTAAGGTAAATGGCTACAAAACACAAGAGCTTGGTCTTGCTTTTGGATAACTGATAATTAGATCGCTTATTTGGAAACAGAATTTTTTTGTGTTTGAGGTAAGAACAATATTAGGCAGATGATGAGGTATATTATCTGCAATAACAAGGATGGATATCTGTCAGGGCAAACCCCTCCCTTGATCACATAGCTGTGCTTTGTTTGCTTCAGTCGTCCTTGTGTCACTCTGATTACTGGTGTTAAGATTATTTCCTTCTATAGAAACAGTAGAACAGAGTATTAAGAGAAGACCCACTTGAAAGTCCTAGAAGAACAGTTTATCTTTTATGAAGCAGAATTTCTTGGTGGGACTGAAGCTGTTGAACCAGTGAAGATAAAACTGACTTCATTTAGTCATAATATTAAACAAAGTTGTAATTAAGTATGGAGATCAAAATATGTTTGATGATATTCTGAAAATGCTACAGGCTCCGTGGTTTGTGATGTGAAAACTGAAATGATAATAGCTTTAGATGACATGAAGAGTTTCTACATGCACTTGAAAGAAGAAGAAAAAACCCTGATTTTGAGGAAAATGGATGATGACAGCACTCATATTCTGAAACCGTTCCACTGACAACACTGTATTCTAGCATTTCAAGTAATAACTTGTCATTGTGTCAAATGAGAGGTGGTAACTGAAGATCATGGTAACTAAATTAGAGTCAAGTTAGTTTTATAACTCTTTTTTTCTTTGGTTTAATTTATGCAAGTGTTTTGCTTCATTTTTTTCAGAGTTCTATCAGTTTTGTTTGAAATGTTTTATAACATCTACCACTAAATTTTTGGGAGGGTGATAGTACTACTGTTGTTTTGATTATTGTACCTTTGAGTATTTAATCATTCTCCTTTAGCAGGATGTGAGTATCTCTACTAATCATTGTTTCCAGACATGTTGAAAAGTTTGTTAGTTTTGAATGGGTTTGTTAATTTCTTTCACAATATTGATTTTAAGATAGACAGTTAAAAAGTGGCTGGTGAAATGGTCTTTCTTGCTTAACAGTGTGACATAATGACTGCCAGGAAAGTCATGTATTCTGAGCTTTCCTTGATTTCAGTTTGGCTGTTCTACAAAATGAATTCACTTCAGTAAAAGTCCGCTGAATTTTCACTTAACGTGAAGCTTTACAGAAAATACTTACTTGGTTTTTTATTATGCACAGGTATTTTTATAGTTTTCTTGTGATAAAAAAGCTACAGGCCTAGATCTGCTGATTTGGGTTTTTGTTATTTTCTTGTTGGGGTTCTCCCCCCCCACACTGTTGGCAGATTGCCCCAAAATGTGAAGGAATATGCAGGACATACACTTTTCTAGTGCTGTAGTGGCAGAGTGAGTATCTTTCTTTCCTCATCTAACATAGTTTTAAAGGATGCTCTTTTTTATATATACAGTAGTGAAGACTTAACTAAAAGCAGTGTATGGCAGACTCTGGCATTCCATTTGTGATGTGGAATGTCCATTTATGAGCTTTACTTCTGATTTTGCTTTCAGGCTTAAGATCAGAAACTTTTTATATCTTTAATTTACTTCAATGAATTGTGGAGGTGACTGCCCTACATAATGCACTGTTTGGTAAAGCAGAAGTTGTTGGTTGGGCTGGCACAGAGCAGGGAGAGGGATTTAGCTAATGATGTTGCAGTACCTCAGCTAAGAGATATATTCCCGTGGATTTAATAGGGGGAAAACAGGGGTTTGATTTTTATATCGTCTGACCTGGAATGGCTTGTTCAAGAAAGCTGCATTTAAATTTAACTGAAAAGATTACTGACCTGACACCATTTAGCTGTAGAACAGGAGTTGCATGAGCACAGAACACAGTGAGAATTCCATCTTTTCCCAGTTCCTGCTTGCACACATACGTGATGGAGAATCCCATTTCTCTCTCAAACTGATTTTTCAGTGCACTTCTAATGATTCTGCTTAGAAACACTTTTCACACTGCTTTCTGCGTCTGAAGTAGACTCACTACAAATACAGGAAGCACCTTGTCCTCTGTGGTTGTAAAGTGGTGTGTGTCTACAGCTTCCTATGCGTAATAACCTGAACTGCCTCCTGGGAAGCAGTAACAAAGTTGTTATTTAGCTGTTAGTTTGGTTTGCTCCTTTTGTGAGTCGCTATTTTAGTGGGTGCAGTCAGCAGGGGTTGAGAGACAATAACAAGTGACTTCGCCTTCGGTCCAAGGGGAAAATGCAGTTTGTTTGCACAAAATGCTATTGTCTCCTAAATGTGGTCAGCTGGAAGGAACTGAGCTCTGTGCCCATCAACAGGTCTCTTAGTCTATTGCTGATGACAGTATGAACCTCACACAGCAAATCTTTCTTTAAGCAAAGGGTTCAGAAGAACAGAAAAGGAAGTCTGTGACTTTAGGAGTTTTAGAAAGCCATTCCCACAAAGTCAGAACAGCTCTGGGCCAACAGGAAGGAACTAGTATGAAATACCAGTTTCTCTGGGTATGTGCCTTTCCCTGCTCGTGCTGGTAGCAGGGAAGGATTTAATGCAAAAGTTCTTGTATGGCTCTATGACAAGGAGAAATCCCAGAACGTGAGGAAGATTGTATTTTGTTCCATACAGAACAGTACGGAGATGGAATGCTTCTGATGCAGCTAACTTTATTTTACTTTTCATGAACATTTGTAAATAACTTCTTCCATTCCCCAGGTATGAACTGAAAATGCAGTTTTTCTCAAGGAGCCTGGTATGCCAGGAAATAAAAGAACAAATAAGACCTTCGAGAAACTAGCAAATGTGCAATGTATTTTTGGGTGTAGTTAAAACTGACTAAAGCAAAGGCCTTTGAATCAAAGATGGAGTTTTCTCTAGTGTGCTTGGATATATGGCAATGTTTATGTTTCCATTCTTCTTCCAAAAAATACAAATTCTTAAAAGCCATGTTAGTATACTGTATCATCTTTAGATAAATGATCCTATTTGTATGGGATGATAGCTAATCCATTCGTTAGTTTGTAAATATGAATAGGTATTCAGTTCTTGCTGAACAATAAAATTAAACATATTTTCTTCCTATAGTATCTATGTCTTGTTCCTGCTCTCCCCGTCCCCATTAGACTAAATGTCTTTGGTTTATTTTTCTTCATAGATTGAAATGCTAAGGAAGAAAGTGAAAGAAAAGGAATTATTCATAGTACAGCTTTTAGAAAAAATCTCTTTCTTAGAATGTGAGGTAAAGTATTAACTTTTACATTTATATTATTGTGATAGTTTTATGAAACCAAATAAAATTTGGGCTAATGTCATCTGATGTTACATGGATGCATATCTACTATACGTATTTGCTGTTCTTCAGTATGGAAATCAAACTTAGGACACCAGTAACATGAAGAATGTATGTAATGCAGTGTCTCAATAGTCAGGCTAAGTTTCTTACCATAAAATTTTATAACAGTTGTTATAACAATTACTCAAAATAGAAGCTACTGAATAAAACTGTTGGTTTAGTTTATATTTTTTCCCAGAATTAAGGATTCCTTTTTCTCAATAAATACTTTTACATTATTTAATGTGGATTAAGCCAATGTGCAGTTTTATTTCCTTGTTTAATTAGCACAATATAAATAAAATAACCATATGAAATGAAAACTACTGTTTTCCAGAATAAAGAATTACAAGATAAGCTGGACTACTTAATGGAAAACCAACCAAAGACCAATATAGAAACCAGAGATACTGGTGTAGGATGTGATCTTCCATACAGGTATTGACTTTTTCTGCTTGTTCATAGGAAAGTTCTTCATAATCTCCCTTATAGGTGCTGTATTAGTAAACCATTGTGCTAAACTGTTAGAGTGGATTGTGGAGGTTTACAAAATTTTCCTGTTTAAAAGAGTACATCTACTAGGTGTAGGGTACTTCAGTGACTTACGCAAACCCTTGGGGAGTACTTATATACACTGACGTGATTTAAGCAGGGAGTAAAAGAAGTCAAGAGATATGACTTTGTGAAATATGGGAAATATTGACAAATTGTGTCATCTGGCAGCACAGAAGAAGACAATGGACAACTCTACCCTGAGGCTGGTTAATGCTGGCTTCATGCATGCTTTATTATTTGTGTTCCGGGAGATGCATCCAGGACCATTTTCAAGGGCAGGTAACACCAACAGTAACAGTTTAGGGCTGCAGCAATTTCTTGGAGATATCCTAGCCCTAGGTGGCAGACTGTCAAGTAAAGAGTGTGGCAACATTACCCCTTCTGCACTGGGGTGGTTGTCTCTGATCTGTAGTGGCCAGTGGCTCTGTAGCCTTGGCTTCTCCTCTCCTTTCTCTGCCCTGAACACTGCAACAGGGTTGCACTAAGCCCTGGGAGCAAGGCTATGGACTTGCACTTGAATTTTCCCCCTGTGGAAGGGGGAAAACAGAAACCAAAATAATAAGGTGAGAAGGACCATTGCACATTATTTTTACAACCAACAAGTAACTTGTTCATCTTAACTGCCCTGCGAACTAAATCATTTAGTTTGAGCAATGGAAATTAGCAAATGAAATCAGCAAGCTGCAATACAAGCTAAAATTTCCTTCCCAGTTAATAAATACTCTCATTTCAGTGTTCAGCCTAGAGCATATTTTAATGGCATGAGTTTTGAAACTTCAAAACCAGTGTTTTTCACTTAGGGTACCAACAGAAAGCTCTCTTTGTTGTCCTCTCTGGGGCCCCTCTGTATGTAACTGCAGCCCCTACTTACCTGGTATTTTTCCTGGTTTTGAGATTTACGTAGAAATTTGCCTCTGTGCAGTTCAGATTTTATGGAATCACTCTTCCAAATTAATTGTGTTCTTAAATGTAATATTGCTGTCTTTATTGCTACAGGATCTTTAGTCCTAGTAACTGTATTGCTGGACATTCCAGTAAGAGCTGCAGCAGATGTCTGCCTGTAAACTCAGTATCTGGTTTTTATCAAATGTTCTTTGTGGCAATAGAGAAAAGAAGTATGGAACATACCAAATACTCTGAATAGTTTAAATTTAGCCTGTCGATATCAATAATGAGGCACAAGTTCATTGCCATGGCATTTCCAGTCTAGCTGTCTGATACTCTGACATAACTCTGGCTTAACTCTGTAAGCTTTTTGTTGTCTCCTTAACAGTTCAAGTACTGAGAATGGAAGATCTCCTGAAAGCGCAAGGCCGGTGAGGACATACACCCCATTCAAGAGAGTGCTGGAGTTTAGCACAAAGAACAGTACATCTTGAGCATTCAAGTCTTTCACTGCTTTCTAAATACAAGCAAATACCTTGCGCCTTTGCAGCTTGATTAGATAAATTTTTATCAAGTCATAGAGAAGAACAGCAGCATGGAGTCTTGCTAAATTTATCCTGAAAGCAGCTTTTTAGTAACTTCCTGTCTGAAGTTACTATGGACATTAACTGTGGAGGGGATGTGAAAGAGGTGGAATGAGTGAAACAGCAGTCAATATTGCTTCTTTAGAAGCTGGATAGTGCAATGTGTCATTTCAAATGCCTGTAAGGAAGGAGTTGTATAGTTGTACAGGTCTTTTGTCTTCAACTATGTTGTAATTGTTTGTATAATGAAGCTCTAATATATTTTATTTTCAATGCAACTAGAAGCAGCACCTGAAACTATGCTGTCAGAGGGCGTTAGTCTGAAAGTTCCCCCTTTGTGTACAAAGTGTGAGGGCTGTTCATGCCTGTCATACAGACCTGCTATACTTGAGGGCTCTCTTCACCTGGAAGAAGTCCACTCCTAACCAGCACTCTTGTGCTTGGAGGGAGAGACGCAACTGGGCTATTTAAAACAATTCCCTCAACGCCTGCAGATGAATATCATGTTTGTTGCTCAAAACAGTAAGTGATAGAGCAGGTTATAACAGATTTTGCTTTGTTGGACTGAGGCACTGGTTTGCACTTCCTTGGTCATGGGGCAGCATGACTATTGGTGATACATTCAATAGTAATCGTGTAGGAAAATCCCTGTCACATTTTTTATTTACTTTTCCATTAGAGGAAATGAAATGAAGCAGAATTTTGCCTACAGCAGCCTGCAGCAGTCCCTGCAATTCCTGCAGCAAAAGCAATCCTGAGTCAGGATTCTGATTTTTGAGTACTCTTTTTTTTCTTTCCCCCGAAGCACTTCAAATCTTATCCTTGACCTCAAAGTACCAGCACGAATGATTGCATCTAGTGCTGGACTTCATTTAAATAGACACACAGGGTATTTTTTTACATCTTGTTTTGATCTCCCACTCTCAGTGAACTAAAACGAATTATGAATATTTTCTTGTAGTTCTATTAACATGAATGAAGGGCGGGTTTTTTTAATTACAGTATCTGATACAGAAAACAAACAACTTTCATTTTGTATGATTCATATCATTCTTGCATTTGAATGTCAATCCTGGGAGGTACTCACCTTGCCACAGGGCTTTACAAAGTGATTGCTTTTATCTCCAGTCTAATGCAAGTTCCTAAATTCAGTACTCTCTGTTCAAATTAAGTATACTTAGTAGAGTTGTATTTAAAACAATAATATTGACCTCATAATCCAAATCTAACTCCTGCATTATCTCATGGGTTTCTGGATTTGTTAGATAACTTTGTTTATTGTCTAGCTGTGCTTTTTAACTGCTACAGGAGGATGGATTGAAGGATGTTTTGATGTGGTACAGGAATCTTGCAGGAACATGAATTGCTTGATATAATCAAGGCATATACATAATAAAATGGGAAGCTCAGACTTCCCCAGCTTTTGTGTTAGATCATCCCCTGTTTGCACGTAAGCTAGTTTTTTCCTCATGACCTCTTCTACTCCTGAGAACTTAAACTGGTCGTTCTTTCTAAAGGGATTGGTTTATGCACAGAATTCAAGACATAATTGCAATGAAAGCCAGTAACAAAAAAGTAAACTCTCTGTGTGAAGGAAGCCGCTGATCTTCACTGATATGGAAGTCACTGATATGAACAGCTGCTCAATGCTGCTTTTAAAGATTGTAATTAAAAAGTACATCGTTAGTTTTAATAGCTCTAAAAGGAAACTTTGTTTACTTTGCATGTGCTGAGGGAGTGCAGAAGATCTCGTAGATATCAAAAGGGCAAAGAAACCCCTCCAGCTGTCACATCAGTAAGCAGGCTTAATACTGCATATTTGCTTAAATAGCTTCTCCCAGAGAAGAGGTGCAAAATCTCTCGAGTGGGAAACCACTGGAATAGTAGGTCCCCAAGAATAAAGTCTGCTCCTTATAAAAATAGTCCTCATACAGAGCACCCTCTCATTATGCAAAGCAGAGGAGTTGTCTTGCACCTGAATACCAAAGACTTGGAAACAGCTGACACATGGAGAAGCTGTAGTCTTAAGAGTGCATAGGGTTTTTTTGATTGAAGTTTTGATGCTTGACTGAATTTGGGAGACTGAGTTTGCTGGAAAAAAGTTCCCAAATAACAGTTAGTTTGATCAATAATTAAATGAATTATGTTTATGAACAACTAAGATAATGAAGTGAATCTCTAAAAGAGAATACATTTAAATTGGAAATGTATGTCACGAACCGCAGAGGATGGGTAATGACCCGACTCAAGTGTCAGGGTTAAGCTTCGGACTTGTGTAATCGTGTCTCCCTCTAGTGGCTGGTGACAGTAAATAGTTGGGCAGTATCTTTTGGAAGGTGAAGACACTACGGTATAATGCCAGCTGGCCATGTTAATGTCCCCATTAGGGATGCAGCTTCAGTTCAGTACATGATGCCTTCTAGCATTTTTCTGTGCCTGCCATGGTTTAACCCCAGCCGGTAACTCAGCACCACGCAGCCGCTCGCTCACCACCCCCCCCACCAGGCAGGATGGGGAGGAGAATCAAAGGAATGTAAAACGCACTGGTTAAGAACAGTTGAATAACTAAAAGTAAACTATAGCGATAACAGAAAGGATGCCAACAATAGTACTAATAATAGGAAACAACAAAAGCAAAGAAATGAAAGCTCAGAAAACCAAGTGATGCACAACACAACTGCTCATCACCCTGAGCAGCGATCAGGCCCTTCTGGGTAACTACCCCCAGATTCTACTCTGGGCATGACGTGCTGTGAATACTCCTTTGGCCAGTTTGGGTCAGGTGTCCTGTCTCTTCTTCCTCCTGGCTCCCCGTGCCCCTCCTCACTGGCAGAGCATGAGACTGAACAGTCCTTGATCAGAGTAAGCATTATTTAGCAACAACTAAAACACTGTGTGTTATAGGCATTGTTCTCAGACTAAAGCCAAAACACAGCACTGCACCAGCTACTAGGAAGAAAAATAACTGTCAGGGGTAAAACCAGGACAGGGCCCAAATAGTCCCTCCACATTTCAGGAATTTCATTATAAACCACAGTTTGTGAAATTTACCTTCAAACTTAATATGAATGGATGAAGGTGGTATTTATAGATAAAAGGAAATGCATGTTGTTGTGAAAGACATTAACTGACAAGCTTAAATAAGTATAAATACTTTATCCCTCTGGTTTTAGCCAGAGTTCAGAAAACAGAACATGATGACTAAGGTGTTCAGTGAACAGGAGAGGGCAGGACGAAGTATCAAAATGCTGTTTTGACAGACTTCAAAAGGAAGTTCATTCTACTTTTATTGCATTCCTGAGGACCTCCTCTGAAAATACTGCAAGCTGTTTCAACTCTGAGACTTGCAAAGTTATGATCTGCTCAAGACTTTCCCAAGACTGCAGCAGGGCATTAATTTTTTCCTGTAAAAACTTCCTGTGTAAATTCTGTCTTGACTATTTGATGGAATGTGCTACTTTTTTTCTAAACCAAACAAGGATGGAAGACTATGCTGTATTTTAAAAGCATTTTGACATGTGACGAGCTGGATGACCACCGTTTGATTGGGCTACTGGTCTAAATTTGGTAACTTTGAAGAACAGGAGTGGAACAGTATTTATATAATTGTGTTTCTTGAAAATGTAGAGCTTTCCAGTCAAATCAGCAGCAATGTAAATTAGCGTAGATCATAACAAACCTGACTGAAAAGACTAACGCTTCAGTATAAATTTTGTCAATTTGAGATTGGTTTCATTTTAGTATTGTAACATTAGAAACTAATTTCTATAAACATCAATAAAAGCCATATAGATAGGTCCCAGAAAGTGCATTAAATATGTCAATTGTATGACTACATTTGTACCATGATAAGTATTCTTTTGTGATTTATTTCAGATACTCTGGAAAGTATTTTGGGATACAATTTCATATATGCTATATAAATAATGCCGTTACGTTGTATGCTTTTAATACATCCTGTATGTAGGACATGAAAAGGATAAATTGCAATAAATATTGTATTTAAACTTTCTATTCTGTTGTGTCAACACTCATTTAGAAATAAACTTGCCTTAAAACCTTGCAAACTCTTACACGATCTTGTTTGTTCAAAACATGTATGAATACAACAGCAGTTCGCCTGGGGCCTTGATGTTTTTGTCAGTGTTTCCTTTGGCAGATGGGCTCGTGAGAACAGAAAGACACTCCCTTATTAAAGACTCTTGTCAAAGCCAAGTAACAAAAGTAGATGAACTCTTTTATAAAATAGAGAACTATTGATTTGCACAGGATAAACAAGAACTGGGCAGCACATCTCTTGCAAAAAACCCCTACGACTTCAGATCCCACAGATAACATCTGAACACATCTGGGATGATGCTCTCCAGGCTTCAGCATGATGACATTGCTATGACTGTGGCCCCTTTTTCTATTTTTTTTACAGTTTATATCCACTCACTGATAATATTTAAGACTGTCACAGTGAAACAATTTACATGTCAACTAAATAAGAAGAGGTCATGCTGCAAACATGACAAAGTGTTACTGGTTTGCAAAGCTCAGCTGAAGAATATGAGGGTTTTTTACTTGAATAATGCTTCCCTGTGAACGTGTATTCAGTGTAAGTTGCCAAGAGGACCTCAAAATCTTGTTGACATCAGTGCTGAGCCTACAACACGGGATCCTAGGAGTGAGGTACTAATGCTTTGCCAAGAGTCTTTAAATCCTTGTTTTGACATCTGAAGACATGGATGGAGGTGCAAATAGGTAAGAAGTTCTCTCCTCACTGCTAAGTCTGTAACTCTGTACAGGAAATCCCTGCTCCACAGAATGGAGTTGTACATGCTGAGAGTTTCACGCCACTTACATGTTATTTCATTCCTGTTCAGCACCTGGGGCTATTTGCATGTGTAAAAGAAGGAATGTTCTTAAGTGACCTAATGAGATAAGGCCCTTCCAGCCCTACCTCAACCAGTAGAACATGGAAGAAACACAGGAAAACAAGGTGATAGGAGACTTCTACAACTTAAGGTATGTGAATATTTTCAAAAGAAAAAGGGACCTGGCAGATTAAAGAGAAAATATGTGGAAGTGAACATCTATGAGGTTACAATATTCTGTAAAGGTTTGGGGGGTGGCAAGGCATGCTACCACAACCTGACTGTTGCTTCCCATACATAAAACAGTATGGTATAAGCATATATAAGATTGTTTTTAAAGTGTCTGGGGCTTTATTAGAGAAATAAGGTTAAAGGAGGAGTAATTTTCCTTATATTAACTAAAAATTAATTATTACAAATCATGCTGACTAAAAAGGTGGTTTTTTTTTTTTTTTAATGAAATTAGAATGATTCATTTAAATTCCAAATATTCATACCATTTTTTAAATTTCATTTTGGGGTGGTTTATTTTGTAAGTGTGGCTTGATTCCTCCCCTGCCCTTCAGTATTTCCACCTAGGAGCAAAGAAACTGTAAAAGTATGTTTTTTTCTGTAAAGACCTACAGTCCAAAGTCTCTTTTGTCCCTTTTCCTAGTGAAAAGAAGTAACATTTATTATTTATAAAGTTGAATAAAGGACAAATGGACAACGGAAATGATGCTTCTAACAGAAAAGAAGCAAGAGTGTTAGATCTACTTTTAATACCAATTTTGTGCAGACTCAGGTATTGCTGGCAGGAAATCCTTCTACTTGAAAGAATTCAGCCAGTTGTATTTCCTGGCTGCCTCCCCCAAAATGTCATACGACTAGAATGCATCAGTTTAGTCATAACTGGCATTGATAAATGCCAGTTTAGGAACACTAAAAGTTTGGCCACAAATGTCTGTTGTAATGTTTGTTGTAACTGGTGCAACCTATAAAAAAAATCTATGCTAGAAAAAGTTACTTGGTTATTTGAATACCTTTCTGTCGTGGTTTAAGCCCAGCCGGCAACTTGGAACCACGCAGCCACTCGCTCACTCCCCCCCTTTTCCTTCTTCCCCCCGCTCCCGGAGGGATGGGGAGGAGAATCGAAGGAATGTAACTCCCACGGGTTGAGATAACAGCTCTCCAGTAACTAAGGTATAATACAAACCACTACTGCTACCAATAATAATGATAAGAGGAATAACAAGGGAAAAGGACACAACCGCTCACCACCCGCCGACCGATACCCAGCCCGACCTGAGCAGCGATCTGGGCCTTCCGGGTAACTCCCCCCAGTTTCTATACTGGGCATGACGTGCTGTGGTATGGAATCCCCCTTTGGCCGGTTTGGGTCAGGTGTCCTGCCTCTGCTTCCTCCTGGCTTCCCCTCCTCTCTGGCAAAGCATGAGACTGAGAAAAGTCCTTGGTCAGAGTAAACATTACTGAGCAACAACTAAAAACATCGGTGTTATCAGCATTGTTCCCAGACTGAAAGTCAAAAACACAGCACTGCACCAGCTACTAAGAAGGAGAAAAAATGACTGCTGTAGCTGAACCCAGGACACTTTCTTTTTAGCTATACCATATACAAAGATGAATATTCCTTGGTCACACCTTGCTTTGTGTTGTGTTTTCCATGCAGTTTATTCTTTTTTGTTAGTGTACCTGATCTTCTTCATTGTCATTCTAATAATGTATAAGTAACACTAAATTGCGTAGTAATTGCAGCCATGCTATTGCAGAATAAGTTATATTTAAACGTCTAGTAACTGAAAACAGACTGACTGAAAACTGCAAATAATGACAGTCTGTCCGTCTCTCAAGAGAAGCAAGAGTAAAGTCCTAAGACCAAACTTGCAGTAGGTACTGCTGGGTGGTGATTACTCATGTTCAGAGTGTGGCTACTGAGATTTTCCTACCTGTATTTACCCCAGGGCAAGCAATCCCTCAGTATATAATTTTCCTCAGTCCCACAAGAGCTCCGTACTTCTGCTTCTTGACTAAGGAAGCTTAAATCTATTTTTCTTTCTTCACATTTTTATCTTAACTGATGCTATCTAGACTGCATTGTATGTGGATGCTGCCCATCTCTCCATAAACAAGAATGTACTTGTTCTGGCACCTTCCAAATTTCAGCTATTTGTTCATCACTCTGGAACTGTGTGTTACTTGTAAATAAAGTATGGTATTCTGACACTTACTGCTCCTGAGCTATACACATGCGTAATATTCCTTCCCAACGACCTTGGATAAACACAGACTTAGAGAATGGCATTCCAAGTAAGGCTACAGCACGATCAGTTGTGATTCCCAGCAGACACGTTGTTAGGACTTTCTTCCTTTTGCTCTATTTTATTGTGTTGCTGCAGTTCAGCACAGGAGCTGAGATCCGCTGTCAATACCGGCCTTACTTTCCTGTACATACAATTGCAGCAGATGAACTGAGATGAACCATCACCACGTAAGCGCAGAGCAATGGTCTAATGAGATCGTTCCTTGTGGATTCACTTCCATGCCGGCAGCAGCAGTACTCTGTTTCCACAGCCAGCCTTCCCACTTTCTCCAATCCGCATTGGAGAAAGAGGCTAAAAAGCAGGTAAGGTGTTCCTTCTTGCAAGATGCAGGAATGTTACATAGATGGCATAGCCCAGGCCTGCGTTACGGAGGCAGCAACACAGGGAACTTGTGCCCTGTAGCAGTGGGGGATCTCCTGGTGAGAAAATCTCAGTGATTCCCTCTTCCCTGAACTGCCAGGGAAAACTCCGCAGGGCATTTCCGCAGGAGAAGATCCAGGTTGTGTGTAACACACAGCAGAGCGGTCTCTTCAACTAAACGCGCTTTTCTCACCCTGACTGTGGTATTTGTTTCCGCGGGTAGCTGCCTACTCGATTAATCCCATTTCCCCTGGCCCTCAGCCCTCCCCTTCCCCGTCCAGCTGAGCGAACACAGGGCGGGCAGGCATCTTGAAAGCCTCCTCCTCAGGGCAGTCCCCGCTCATCCTGTCCATAAACCAACTGCTCCAACTCTCCACAGTTACTTGGATCACGAAAACTCCGCTGGGATCAACC